>NC_069800.1:6585885-6871323 GCF_027406575.1 Nycticebus coucang | reverse complement strand
GTGCCACACCTTCTGGGTGCAAGACATGATTGCAAGAGGGACTTTACCTAACAAATACAACCAGTGTAACCTGGCTTATTGTACCCTCAATGAATCCCCAACAATAAAAAAAAAAAAAAGATTTGTTCCTCAAAGCTGGACATGGTGGCTCATGCCTGTAATCCCAGCATTTGGGGAGGTGAGGTGGGTGAATTGCCTGAGGTCAGGAATTTGAGGTGAGCCTGAGTAAAAGTGAGATCCCCATCTCCATAACTAGCCTGGCATAGTGGCGGGCACCTGAAGTCCCAACTGCTTGGGAGGCTGAGGCAAGAGAACCTTTTCAGCTCAAGAGTTTGAGGTTGCTGTGAGCTATGACACTACAGCATTCTACCGAAGGCAACAAAATAAGAATCTGTCTCAAAAAAAAAAAAAAAAAAAAGATTTGTTCCTCACACTACCCACGAAGTTTTATTCTCTCATTATTTTTTTCAGATCGGCTTTCCACCATATGAAAGGATTTTCAGAGTTTATTAGAAATGAATACAATTATTTTTAAATGTGATTATTTAAATAAAGCTCCAAGAGGCATGATTGAGGTGTGTCGTGGAGTCTCAGTGTTTAAATGTGGAAAGGAGACTGTCCTTGCACCGCCTCCCCCTATGTAGTGACCACGTAGAAACCAGCATGTGTGACAGATGAGATGTAACATTTCTGTCATTGCTGCTGATCTGTTCACTCTACTGCAGCCTGGCCTAACAGTCTGCTTCCCAGGGAACCCTTAAAAGGCATCAGAATGCATCTGGCTCTCTTAGTGTAAACTTTCAACAAATAGATCAACATTATTGAAGGGTCAGGTCACCAGACCCTGTTTCTGGGACCCAGGTGGCAGTGTTGGTAGCAGAGTAGAGAAACAGTTTTTGTCCCACTTCCCCCTTCATTTGGATCACTGTGCTTCATGCAATTGAACCACTAATGGTATAACTTGCACCACAGACATAGTCAGCCTCGTCCTCAGACTGGAGGTTGGAGATGGTTAAGTAGTGGTCAGCCCAAGAGCTGGAGCAGGAGAAACAATCAGGGATTCCATCCCCATTGCTGGAGCTTCCGTCACTGCTAACATACATCAGGTACTGAGGGGCCTTCCCTGGCTGCTGCTGATACCATTCAGTGGTGTAGTCACTGTGTGCGCTGCTCAGGGTGCGGGTGAGCTTGACCGAGGCTCCCAGGGAAGCAGATGCAGAGGATGGCTGAGTCAGCACAGGCTGGGAGAGGGACACTGGAAACACAGACACCCTTTATGGCCTGGAGGAAGGACAGTCCTAGCATGGGTGTGGGAGAAAGTGTGAGTGGATTAGGGGGTGAGGATGCTGAGGACCATCCTGAGCTGTGCAATGAAGGAGGAGGCTGAGAGGGAAGAGTGCTGTCCAGGCCATTCTGCAGACACCCCAGAGCTCTTCTGAGGCAAACATGCTGCAGGTCTCTCTTATCCTCCCTCTAGCTCCAGAGGAGAGAGAGGGACCCTGCATGCAATTGTGCTGCTCTTCCCCTACCCAGCCAAACCTTCCCTGGGCCTGTGTGCCACCACAGTGGCTAAGTATCATTTCTTGTAGAAGTGGGTATATGCTGGGTTTGGCCTGAGGCTCCCAGGGGGGCAGAGAGGACATAGCTTCTGGCTCCAGTGAGCCCTGAGCTGAGCCCAGGGCCAGGTGGAAGCTGAGCCCCAAGAGCCCTCAGTGACAGTCCCTCAGTGCCCCCTGCTGCCCAGGCCCAGGTCCCGCGTGTCTATGACCAGATGCCAGGGCGTCCTGAAAGAGTCTCCTGCCCCAACAGGGCCTTGACCACTGCCCACTCCCTGTCCAGGACACAGCGAGGCCCCACTTTAGCACATCCTCCTATCTGTCTCAGTCTTGAGTTCTCTATTTGAGACTCAGCGGAACAGGACACACCAGCCACTTGCTTTTAACATATCTTCCAAGGGAGGGGTGTCTCATACATATAACTGGTGCATGAAATAAAATGTGCATTAGGTGAGAACAGGGACTGTTCTCAGACTACTCATAGATCCAGGGTTCTCTCTCCCTGCTTGACTGTTCAATAGATCAGCACCCAGATGAAGAGTACTGAGCACTGGAGAGAGGAAATTACCCTGCTTTGTGGTTCACAGGAGGTTCTGCTAAAAAGGAGAAACCAAGAAATTAAAAAAGGAAAACAACAATAAAATTCAATACAACAAAATTAAAATGTTATTAGTATATTTAGGGCTTCTTTTGAAGGGATTACAGATGTTCAAGGGATAATTTCCTGGCTCTGGTGACAGTCCATGTTTATTCTGACATGAACAACTGTGTGATTAACTGAGATGGTCATGCCGGAAGGGAGGGCTAAAAAAAAATGGAGTGAATGGGACTGCAAACTAATACAACCTTTTTGGAAGGAAGTATGGAGAAATCTCAAACAACTCAACCTAGACCTCCCGTTTGATCCTGTAATCTCATTACTTGGCATCTATCCAGGAAAAACAACATTTTATTATAAAGACACTTGTACTAGGCTTTTATCCAGGGGGAAAAAAAAACAAAACCTTTTATTATAAAGACACTTGTATTGCAGCCCAATTTACGATTGCTAAAATGTGGAAACAACCTTAATGTCCTTCAACCCAGGAATGGATTGGTAAGCTGTGGTATATGTCTACCATGGTATATTATTCAGCCATAAAATGGAGATTTTGCAGCATTTGTACTAACCTGGATAGAGGTAGAACACATTATTCTTAGTGAAGCATCACAGGAATGGAAAAGTATGAATCCTATGTACTCGATTTTGATATGAGAACAATTAATGACACAGTGGGGCAGGGGGGAAGGGAAGACCAGAGAAGGAGGGAGTGGGTGAGGGAAAGGAAAAAAAGAAAAGAAAAAGACATGAAAAGAAAATAGTGACTAATTCTCACATAAATTGGATTTAATTTTGACTAAAATACATTACCTTAAACATTAATTTTCCATTCAACTTTTTAATATGTTGTTTGGGATATTGCATCCTCATTTATAAGTGAAATATGTTTTTAATTTCCCCTTTATAATAATATAGTCTCTCCAGTTTTAATATCAGGTGTACCCAGATCAAGTAGAATGATTTTGAAGTATTTCTTCATTTTCTTTTGTCTATAAGATTTGGCATGATCTGTTTTTTGAAATGACCTTTTACTTTTATTTATAAATATTCGTTGTCTATTTTTTGAGACTTAAAATAATAATAAAAAGTTAACTGATGACTCCACACTGAATCTCACAGTCAAAGCATTCTATAATAGATATACTCTTATTTGACAATGTGAATGTTACTTTCATTGCATTAGTAGTAGTAGTATTGCTGAATATTTTGATGCAGCAATTATCTGATTTCTTTTCTGAATGTATTTATGTTTGCTCATTCTTTACGTGGCTTTTGTTTCTAGTCCTTATCTTAAACATTGTTATTATTATTAAATTTTAGGCCTCTAATTTTGTGATGGCAAAAAACGGAAACCTAATAAATACATGTATATGTAAAAATAAAAGAAAATCTGCCCCTCTTACCATATATCCTACTCCCTGGCTGAGTTATATTATAAAAATCCAGTGATTGTGTCACTTACTGATCAATGTCTCTCTCTTTTCCTCTCTCCTCTTTCTCCCTTTCTTTCGCTCTGTGTATTTAAAGTTCCAAAACTGCTGCACAGTCAGGAAATAGAATCTAACTACTTTCACATAAGTTTATCTGTGTTTCATTCATCAAACTATTTAGATGACGTAGGAGTTGTCATGACTGTCAAGTACAGAAAATGAAAGGGATTCTGTTTCATGGTTGTGATTTCATATCTGTTGGAATTAAGCCTGAATTAAGCCTGGCACATAACTTCTCAGAAAATCATTCACTGCCTTCCTCCACTCACTTTCCCAGTGTTTAATTATCTCATCTGTGGACACAAAGCCCACAAACCCATCATCCTCACTTCAAGAGTTTTCCCTAAAGTCCTTTGTGGGATTTTGCAGTGATGATGTGGATATTCTGATTTTACTGAGCATATGGCAGATTTTGAGTTTTTTATTCAGTGTCCTTTGGCAAGTGATAATGTTACAGGCCCCTAGAGACACATTCTCCGTGGTGGCCATAGTGAGCATTAGATTGACTACAAGGGAAAGTGTGAAAATTTTCTTCAGAAATGAAAACATAAGCATGGTTGGGCTGTTGGGATCATTTACATTAGTAAAGACACATTGAAATGTGTACTTAATATCCCCAAATGTCATTCTATGTAAGTTAACTTTAAACAAGGAAAGAATAAAAAGAGAATGATGGATTTTTTTGTTAACAAAAGCCATCAAATTTGCCACCAGCCAGGCCTGCTTTAAAGGACATTTTAAAACTATTTATCAATGAGATGAAAAATAATCTCAACAGGTAGCTAAAAATTTAACAACAAATAATTATTAAATAAGTACTAAGAAAGTGGAGAAATATGAGTAAAATGAAATAAAAATTGAGTATGTAAAATGGTTATGATAACATCAGTTGGTATTTTAAATGCATATATGTGTAAATGTGATTGTGGATGTGTGTGTACATAAGACACATGTTCATCAACGTGTGTGTATATTGTAAACATAGAACATAACTATGTTTGTTGTCCTTGTGTAAGTAGATAGAGAGTACGTGGAATTGAAGGGCCCGGACTCAGACTTCCTGATGCTCCATTTGAGACAATGAGCTCTTTAAGTCCCTTTATGTTGTTCCAGGAATCAAGAGGTCAGATTTCCTACCTTTAGAAATAAATTAATATAGGTCTGTCCCCAGACCCAGACCCTTCCTGCCCTGTGTGCTCTTATGTCAGCAGGAGAAGGTGGAGAAGAATGAGCTGAGTCAGTTCCAAAGGGGAAGAGAATCGTGGACTCTGATAGGCCTCTGCTCTTGGCAGGTCAAATCTTCCAGCCAATCAGGACTTGGTTCACATGTTATCTGCTCAGCTCCTTGAGAAGCTCTGAGTGTTTCTCTAACTTATGGGACAATCCCAGGAGAGCCTTAGTGCCCCACAGTAAGTGCATTGCCTCAGTCTGCGTCTGGCCATCTACTGTGCTTCAGCTTTCCCCTGTGGGGGTCATAGATTTCCTAGATCAACTTTTCTGGTGTTTCTGCTCATCACCTCAATGGATTTATCAAAATTTAAATTATATATGGGGGTTGATAGCTCAGGGGACACCATCTCATGGGGATTAAGGTACATTAAACATCCCTTGTTTATGGCATGGCACCCATAGCTCAGTGGTTAGGGCACTGCCACATACGGGGGCTGGTGGGTTTTAACCCAGCCTGGGCCTGCTAAACAACAATGACAACCACAACAAAATAGTAGCCAGGGGTTGCAGTATTCCCCTGTACTCCCAACTTCTTGGGAGGCTGAGGCAAGAGAATTTCTTAACCCCAAGACTCTGAGGTTGCTGTGAGCTGTGATACCACAGTACTCTACCGACAATGACATAGTGAAACTCTGTCACAAATAAACAAACAAACAAACAATAAAAACATACCTGCATAGCATAGAAACTGCAGGCTTTTTAATTAGATAGAGTATAACAAACATAGAACTTTCCCCATCTGTCTACATTTCTTTCATGTTTTTTTTAAATATAATGACACATACAAATTAAGATGAAACATATTAAATTGAGTTATGTAGTCATTTGCTATCTGTGGACAAGCTGGCGAGGGTGCAGCATGGATGGAAACATCTCACACTTGCAGTGAAATAACCCAGAGGGCTCAGAGAGGTGAGCTGCTTCACATGCTCAGAAAGTAGCAAGGAAGAGCTGCCTCAAACAAAAACCTCAGAGGTCTTTTACTGAGCATGAAAAAAGTGTATGGCTAACAAAGTACTCAACAAACTGTTAATAACAAACAGAGAAACTCTAACCTCATTACTAAATGTAAGGGTAAGAGTCACTATTTTTTAAGACACTCTAACCTCATTACTCAATGTAAGGTTAAGAGTCATTTTTTTTTTTTTTTTGGTAAAGAATGAGGAAGTAATAGGAAAAAGTGGAAGGAAACATCTAAGAACAATGTCCTATAATCATAAAGTCAGAAAGTTACCAAAGAAACAGGGCCAGTGTTTAGGGTGTAAACTCTGCCTTAGCTCTCCTTTTGGTCCCATTCTATACTTTGACTTGCTCAGCAGATCTTCATCTATAATTGCTAAACATTCTGTTCAGACCACAGCCCACACTGTGTGCAGCCTGGGGAGGTCACGAAGGAGTCCAGACTCAGGAATGTTAGCTCTGGGCAGTCTTGTCACTGAATATTCTGTTTAGACCCCCCAGGTTGTTTCCAACACTGTGCTGTGTGCAGTGCAGTGGGGGGTGTCTGAGGAATCTGGACTGTTTCAGCCCATCCTCCAGAATGTCAGCCTAAGCTACTTCTGTCCCTGATCTTTAACCCAGATCTCCAATCCACAGAGTTCCTGTGTGCCCTTTGCCCAGTTTCCCCCACTGAGGGAGTCTCATAACACTATATGCAACATACACTATCAAAATGATGAAATTAACATTGAAATAATGCTTTATGCCATTTTATCATTTTACTTTTATCCTCTGTATAGAATTATATTTTAAGTGGGGTTTCAGGTAGAATTATGTGGTTGTCTCTTTGTTTTATTATTGATTTTTAAAAATGACAATCTCTTCCTTTTATTGTATGTGGTTAGTTCATTTACATTTAATGAAATTACTGGTATAAATGTATTTAAGATTGCAATTTTAACATACATTCTCTGTTTATTTCCATGATTTCTGTTTGTCTGTACCTCATTGCTGCCTTCTTTTGGAATACGTGAAAATTATTTAGTGGGTTCTTTTGATATTTCTATTGGTTGTTTGAATTTATCTCTTTATTTAGTTTTATTCTAGTTGTTCTAAAGACAACAATATGCCTAACTTTTCATAGTCTATGTAGAGTTAATACTAAGCTCAATTTTTTCCCATTACATAATTTATATGCAGAAATTCTATCAAAATGCTATAACTTAGACAAAACTTAAGAGCTGAAAAATAAATATTTTGCTAAAATACCTATTGATTTTCTTCCCACATCCCTTAGGCTTAATATTTTTCTCATTTAGCATTTATCTTCCACCCAAAGACCTTCGTTTTGTGTTTTTTTTTTTAATTTATTAATGTATTTATTTATCTATTTATTTATTTGACTTTGGGGTATTTATTGGAGATGAAACATTTCAGGTTGTCTTCAGCTGACAAGATCTTAATTTGTCCTTTTTTCTCAAAAAAAAAAAAAAATACACCTGGAAAGTTCATTACATGGTGACAGTTCTTTCTTTCTTAACAGTGTGAAAATCTAATGTCACTATATTTTCTCAATGTGTGCACATGAAATAGTCACAATTGTTTCATTTGTTGATCTTCTGTATATATTATAATATTTTCTGTCTGATTTTATTTATGTGACTTTGCCTTTATCTCTGGTTTCAGCACATTATTATTGTTTGCACATGGTTTTTATTAAGTGTATCTGGTTTTGAGTCACTAAGTTTCTTTGCTCTTTAAGTTTATATCCCTCATAGATAGTGGATTAGGGATTACCAGTGGCTGGGGGTGGGGGAAGAATGTGGACTGACTGATAATTGTGGGATTTGGTGGGGCAGTTGATAAAAGTATTGTAAAATTGGATTTTGATGGTGGAAGAATAATTCTGTGTACATAGTAAAACGATTTAATTGTACCTTTTATAGTATGTCGAGTATATCTCTTATTTTTTATTTATTTTTTTTTTTGTAGAGACAGAGTCTCGTTGTACCGCCCTCGGGTAGAGTGCCGTGGCATCACACGGCTAACAGCAACCTCTAACTCTTGGGCTTACGTGATTCTCTTGCATCAGCCTCCCGAGCAGCTGGGATTACAGGCGCCCGCCACAACGCCCGGCTATTTTTTTGTTGTTGTTGCAGTTTGGCTGGGGCTGAGTTTGAACCCACCACCCTCGGCATATTGGGCCGGCGCCCTACTCACTGAGCCACAGGCGCTGCCCTCTTATTTTTAATAAATGAATACTACGTGGGAAAAAACCCCACTGACAATTAGAAGGTGCAATGTGCTGAACCTCACTTCCTCTAACACTGACAACACAGGGTTGGCCACAGTCATCGTCTGCATTTGTCACAGGCAGTCATGGGGTTATTTACCTCACGGGAGGCCAAGGGCAGTTTTTGTCTCAGTTCTCCATGTGTCTGGAGCACTGTGTGAGCACTCAGGCTATCATCCCATGATGAGCAGTAATAAACAGCCTCATCCTCAGGCTAGAGGCCCGAGATGGTCAGGGAGTCAGTGTTGCCAGTATTGGAGCCAGAGAACTGATCAGGGATTCCTAAGGGCCGTGAAATTCCAAGCATGACAGTTTGGGGGGCACCAGGAGAAATCTGCTGGTACCAGCCCACATTATACTTTCCAACATTGTTGCTGTTTCCAGTACAGGACAGGGTGATCGTCTCTCCCATAGACACTGACACCCAGGCTTCCTGTGTCAGTCTGGACTGTGGCCAGGATCCTGGAACAGAAGAGGTGGAGACACACAGAGGTAGTCTGGGGTCATTTTCCACCACATGCTCTCAAAATGAAAGGGATAAATCAACCAGGTGTACCCCACCCAGGCACTTCTATTCCCAGGGCCTGTCACCTGGGCAGAGAGTGAGGAGGGTGAGCATGAGAGGGGCACAGGCCATGGTGGAGATTCCTGTCAGCTCTGATTCCTGGGGATCCACAGCTGCCTCAGAGCTGCCCCTGTCTCTTGTACCTACTTCCCCACTGTGGGGACTGAGAGGCCTTTCATTCAAATCAGTCCCCTCCCCTCACATGGCCTCCCAGTCCCTGGGCACGGAGATTTCTCTACATGAGGCTGGCAGGGCCTGGCCTGAGCCTCCCTGGGACTAAGATTAAGCAGCCAGTCTGTCCCCTGGGACAGTGAGCCCCAGGCCCCCAGCAGAGAACAGGTGGCTGGTTTCCAGCCGGGCAGCCCCACAGTGCCCCTTGCTGCCCCTGGGGTGGATTTGCTCAGGTCTGGGATGCCCAACAGGGGACCCTGGGAAGAACACTGGGCTCCCCACCCCTTCTCTGCTGCTGTCCTCAGACAGAAGGACCCCTTCACTCCCCGGTGGCTCCTCCACGGGACAGCTGTTCACCTTGGCTAAGTGCTGACTTCAGTGACAGGGAGTCCTTGGCAGTTTAATCTGTGGCCATTTCTTCCACTGTGGATTTGTTGTGGGGTCAGCTCACTAGAACCACAAAGGACAGCGACAGCCCAGCCAAGACCTGTTAGTTGGAAAGGCCTAGGATGCTGGCTTTGCTTTCCCTCTGCCCATGCTGCACCATGACAGCGTGGTTGCTTTTTATGTTCAGTTGTGAGACTTTCTATTATACATGAGATAGTAGAGCCTTCTCAGATATGTGATCAGCATGTGTTTCTTCTGTTAGTGTTTGACTTTCTCTCTCTTTGATTGTGTCCATTGACAAACACATTTAAAATTTTTCATCCAGTCAAATTTATGTATTTATTCATTCATTTATTTTTTTTCAAATCATAGCTATGTATAGTAATGCAATTATGGTGTACAATGTGCTGGTTTTATATGTAATTTGAAATACTTTCATCAAACTGGTTAACATAACCTTCACCACATTTTCTTAGTTATTATGTTAAAATATTTATATTCTACACTTAGTAGATATAACATGTACCCTTATAAAATGCACCATACGTGTGGTCCCACCAATTACCCTCCCTCTAGCCATCCTCCTCCCTCCCCTGCCCATCCTCTTTCCCCTTCATCTGTAGTTGGGTTATAGCTTTCATATGGAAGTGTGGATGCTTATAGATTGGTTTCATAGTAGGGCTGAGTATATTGGATACTTTTTCTTCCATTCTTGAGATACTTTGCTAAGAAGAATATGTTCCAGCTCCATCCATGTAAACATGAAAGAGGTAAAGTCCCCCCCCCTTTTTTTTTTAAGAGACAGTCTCACTCCATCACCCTCGGTAGAGTGCTATGGCATCACAGCTCACAGCAACCTCCAGCTCTTGGGCTTAGGTGATTCTCTTGCCTCAGCCTCCTGAGTAGCTGGGACTACAGGCACCCTCCACAACAATAGACCAGGCTACTTCTAGTTGCAATGTGGCCAGGGCCAGGTTTGAACCCACCATCCTCGGTATACAGGGCCAGCGCCCTACTCACTGATCCACAGGTGCTGTTTGTCTCCATCTTTTTTAAGGCTATATTTTATGGCATACATATACCACAATTTATGAATCCATTCATGGGTTGATGTGCACTTGGGCTTCTTCCACGACTTAGCAATTATGAATTGGGCTGCAATAAGCATTCTGGTGAAAAGATCTTTGTTAAAAAGTGATTTTTGGTCTTCTGGATATGTACCTAGTAGAGGAATTGAAGGATTGGCAGGTCTATTTTTAGATCCCTAAGTGGTCTTCAAACATTTTTTTAAAAGGAATATATTAGTTTGCATTCCCACCAGCAGTGCAGAAGTGTTCCCTTTTGTCCAAATCCACACCAACATCTATGGTTTTGGGATGTGGAATAATCTTACTAAAGTTAGATGATATCTAAAAGTGATTTGATTTGCATTTCTCTGATGATTAAGGATGATGAGCATTTTTTTCATGTGTTTGTAGGCCATGCACCTGTCTTCTGTAGAGAAGTTTCTCTTCAAGTCCCTTGCCCACCCTGAGATAGGATCACTTGTTCTTTCTTGCTAATATGTTTGTGTTTCTGTGGATTATTATTATTATTTTTTTTTTTTTGCAGTTTTTGGCCAGGGCTGGTTTGAACCTGCCACCTCTGGCATATGGGGCTGGCGTCCTACCCCTTTGAGCCCCAGGCACCGCTCCCTCTGTGGATTATTGTTATTAAACCTTTGTCAGAGACGTAACCTGAAAATATCTTCTCCCATTCTGAGGGCTGTCTGCTTGCTTTATGCACTGTGTTCTTGGCTGTGCAGAAGCTTTTTAATTTGATCATTTCTCAGTAATGTATTTTTGGTGTTGCTTCAATTGCCTGGGGGTCATTCTCAGAAAATATTCTCCCAGGCCAATTTCTTCAAGTGTTTTCCCTGCACTTTCTTCTAGTAATTTTATACTTTTCTATCAAAACACACACAGACACACAAAAGCACACACAGAGACACACATAAAAACACACACAAGGACACAAAGACACACACAGACACAGAGACACACATAAAAACCCACATAAGGACACACACATATACACACAGAAGCACAGATGCAAACAAAGACACCCACAGACATACACGGAGACACAGACACAGAGAACACAAAGACACACATATACACACACAGAAGCACAGAGATACAAACACACAGACCCACACACAGACATACACAGAGACACACTCAGACACACACATGACACAGAGACACACACAGAGACACATACACGGACACACACAAACACACACAGGGACACACACACAGACAAAGACACACACAAAGACCCACACAAGGACACACACATATACACATACACACACACAGACACACACTCAGACACACACAGAGACAGACACACAGAGAACACAAGACATGCACACATACACACAGACACACAGAGAGACAAACACACAGACACACACACAAACACACACACAGACAAACACAGACATGCACAGACACACACAGACACACACACAGAGGCACAGACACAGAGGTAAACAAACACTAAGACAGACACTCATAGAGAAACACACTCAGACACACACAGAGAGACACACAGAGACATGGACACAGATACATACATAGACAGAGGTACAGAGACACACACACTGAGATACACAGACACGCACAGAGACAGACACACATGGATACACACACAGACCCAGACACACACACAGACACAAACACAGAGACACACACAGAGCCACACACACATATACAGAGAGACACACAGAGCCACACACAGAGACACACAGACACACAAAGAAACACAGAGAGAAACAAATGGTCAACCACACGTACACACACACAGACACACTCACAGACATACACAGAGACACACAAACAGACACACACACAAAGGCATACACAGAGACACATATGCAGAGACACACAGACATATACACAGACACACTCACAGAGACACCCACACAGACACAAACAGAGATACACACAGAGACACACACACAGACACACAAAGGCACAGACAAACATACAATTAGACACACAGAAACACACACACAGACACAAAGAGAGACACAGACACACACAAAGACACACAAGAAACACACAGACTCAAACACACAGAAACACAAACACAGACACACAGAGACACAGACAGGCACACACAGAGACACACAGACACACGCACACACACAGACAAACACACAGAGACACGCACAGACTCACACATAGGCACACATACGTAGACACACAGACATATAGACACACTCACAGACACACACACAGCAATACACACAGAGACACACACAGACACACATAGAAAGACAGACACAGGCAGACATACAGAGAAACACAAACATACAGACACTCAGAGACACACAGTCACAAACAGAGACACACACTCAGTGACGCACAGAGATACATACACAGACATACGCAGAGACACATACATAGACACACACACAGACACACCCAGAGACACACACATAGACACACATACAGACACACACAGACACTCTGAGACAAACACAGACACACACACGCAAACACATAGAGACACAGACAAGACCCACACTCAGACATGCACACAGAGACACACAGACACACACAGGGATGCAGACACAGACACATACAAAGACACATGTAGAGAAATACACGCAGACACACACAGAGACACACACATAGACACAAACAGAGACCCACACACAGAGACACACACCCAGAGGAACATATTACAGAGACTCACACACACACACACAGACACATACAGAGAGACACACAGAGGAAGATGCAGAGACACACACAGACACACAATCACACACACATAGACACACACAGAGACACACACACAGATACATAAACTGACAGACACACACACTCAGAGACAAACATACACAGGCACACAGAGACACACACACAGAGTCACACAGACACACACACAGATACACAAACAGACACACACCCAGACACACACGGACACTCAGAGACAAACACACACAGACACACAGAGATACACACACAGAGACACACACAGCCACACACAACTAGGGGCTGCTCTCAGAAACTTCATTTTGGGACACTGAGGCAGTTGTCAGTTGGCTCTCCAATAAAGGACTCCCCTGAAAATTTGGCTCGTGTGGCTGTGTGATCTCTGGGGGAACTTCTGGGCGTAACACTAGGATTAAGGGTGTCATGCACAACACCTGGCCTTTCTTTACTATTTATGTATAGTTCTGAGTCTCTATTGAGAACTCTGTGTCCTCCATCTATGTGTCTATTGTTGTACTAATATCATGCTTTTTTGGTTACTATAGTCTTGCAGTATAATTTGAAGATTGGAAATGTAATGCCTCCAGATGTGGATTGCATTGGCTAGTCAGGCTCTTTTGTGATTCCGTGTGAAAATTAGGATTTTTTTCTCTAATTCTTTCCAAAATGCTGTTGGCATTTTAATGGGAATTGTATTGAATCTGTAAGTCATATTTGGGCAATATGACATTTTAGCAATGTTGATTCTTCCAGTGTTTTGTCATTCACGTAATCTACAATTTCTTTCATTAGTGTTTTCTAGTTCTTACTTTAGAGATTTTTACTTCCTTGGTTAAATGTATTGCTAGGCATTTTATGTTATTTTGTAGCTATTGTGAATGGTATTGAATTTTTGATGTGATGATCACCTTAGCATTTATTAGTGTATAAAAATGCTACTGATTTGTGTACATTAATTTTGTAACCTGAGATAATTAAATTTATTTATTAATTCTAGGAGTCTTTTGGAGGAGGCTTTACGGTTTTCTAGATTTAAGATCATCTCATTGGCAGCAGGGATAGTGTCACTTTTTTTTGTTTTCTGACTTGAGTGTCCTTTATTTTTTTCTATTATCTGATTTCTCTGGCTGGGACTTCCAGCATTATGTTGAGTAGAAGTGGTGAGAGTGAGCATCGTCTGGTCTCAATTCTTACTGGGAATGCTTTTAACTTTATCTCATTCAGAATAGTGTTTGAATTAAAGGCCATTCACAATCAGAAAGGATTTGGAAGGGGTTTTTCTTGTGAACTAAAATAAAATCTTACGTCCCCCTCCACCAGCAACTAACTGAATGGACCCCCCCCTTGGCCAAGGGGATCCCTTAAATTGAGTTGCTAGCCAGCAGAGAGGAAATCTGACATGTCTCATCATGCTCCCTCCTCTTATTAGAGATGCCCTCTGTGACTCACTACAGCCAAAGGCTGTGGAAGACTTACCTGCACGTCCTCAATATACACAACAAACCAGTTGAGTCTGTCCAGTGCTTTGTCTCTGATTAACAAACCCTTTACCTTAAGCATGTCTTTTTGCTGACTCCTGGTCTTTTAGCCAAAGTCTAACTCTTCCAGACAATTATCAGGTAAAGAATCTTTAAACCCACGTATAAATCTGTGAGCCCCAACCCACCAGATGTCCCAGCTTTTTGTGCCAAACCAATGTATGTTTTCTGCTTATTGATTTATAACTTCACCTGTAATTCCTATCTCCTAAAACCAAACTGCAAACCCATAACTGGGAGTCCACTTGCTCAAGGCTTCCTGGGTGTGGCTCTGGGTCATAGTCTTCAAATTTGGCTTAGCATAAACCTCTTTAAATTATTTTTACAAGTATGGCTTCTTTTCCATTGACATCATATGTAGTTTTTATTATGTTGATGTATGTATTTATTCTGTCTATGCCTATTTTGCTGAGGGTTTTTTATCATTAACACTTGCTGGTGTAGGGTGAGGGGAAATGTGCCCTTTCCCCCCAAAAAGTGGCTGAAAGACCAACTCACAATTAAGGCAGGATAGTAAGAGAAATGTTTATTTCCAAATATCATGCACATGGGGAGAATTACAGGAGTCATCTCCCAATGTTTTAATGATGGCCAGATACCTTTTAAGATGCCTTTTAGAAGGGAGGGGGAGAATGTGGAGTACAGGAGCAGCAGGTGAATGCTAAGAAGGATGAATAGATGGGGGAAAATGAATTGACTTGTAAATTAACCCGAGAGACAGTTATTATGTTTTAAACAATTTGCAGTAGGTCTGCTAGCCTTCAGGGTGAACAAAGAAAGTTAGTTTTGCCCCTTTGATATTTTGATCACATTGGTCAGGTTTTATGTAGATAGAGAAGAAGCCCCTTCCAAATGCTTTCTGATTGTGAATGGCCTTTAATTCAAAATATTCTTTATACAAGTAGTCAATTTTGGAGTGAAATTTCCTTAGCTCCTTCACTGGATTTTAGTGAATGTTCTTACTGTATCTATCGAAATAATCATATGATACTTGTTTTAAATTCTGCTTATGTAGTGGATCACATTTCTTGATTTGCATATGTTAATCCATCTTTGTATCCCTGGGAGGAAATTCACTTGTCATGGTAAACTATACTTTTCATGTGATCTTGGGTTTTTTTGCTAGTGTTTTCTTGATTGTTTTTGGATAGATGTTAATCAGGCCTGTAGTTATCTTTTTGTTGTTGTTGTATTCATTCCTGGCTTTGGTATTAGGTTGGTATTGACTTCATTAAATGAATTAGAGAGGATTTCCTCTTTCTAATCTTATGTAACAGTCTCAGTAGGACAGGTACCAGTTCTTCTTTGTATGTCTGGTAAGAATCACTATGATCTGGTTTTTGGCTTTTTTGGGAGGAAGCATATGTTTTATTGCTAATTTATTCTCACTACTTGTTGGTATGTTTAGAATTTCTATTTTTCTCCAACTCAGCTTGGGAGGTTGTGTGATTGCAGGAATTTATTCATTTTCTCTAGAATTTTTATTTTTTATTTATTTATTTATTTTTTTTACATTAATCACTTGTGCAGTCTCAACTGCCATTATCCTGTTTAATCAGTTATAAGATGTATAATTTTTCACATATAAATATTCCCAAAATTGGGATACTACTGACCCAACAGTACTTGTGATGTAATTAGACACTGTCTCTTAGGAAGAAAGGATCAACATCTTAGCAACACATCACGCCAACAAAAGGTTTAGTCCAGTAGCAGGGAGAGGGTACTGTGAGGTCAGCCTACCAGCACTTCAGATATACAGATCTTATCCTGACCACAAGAGCTGCAGCTTACATGGTAAGCCTGGAATGCTACACTTAATAGGTGGTTTGGCTAGTAGCAAATTATAACGTAGCATCTGTCCACTGTTTCACAGTACCAAAATTCACCAAATCTGCATCCTCTATTTCTTTGAAACATTGTTAAATATTAGTATCTTTTCAAGTGTGAGTCCAGCAGCTACGGTGATGTCATCATTACTACTGAATATCCCACTTTCATTTGCCTTCATTGATGTCACTGTCGCTGTCACTGCTGCTGTCACTATCACTGTCACTGGTCCATGCAGTTAGGTTTTCTAGGGCTTCCTTTTGTTCCTGGCTGATGGCAAAGTCAGTCATTACTCTTTGGAAAAGGCTCTCGCAAATAGGTAAGCTGAAAGCACTCGCCAGTTTTACCACTTCAATGGCCTGGGCAGGGCTATTGGACACTTTTGCACTGTCCATGAACTCATTCAGCAACTCATTTCTAAGGATCTTATTATGCTTCCTGAAAAGCCCCAACATTTTCCATGCTTCATGGGTTCTCCCAGCCCTTAAAAAGAGGACAGCTATACAGTTGAGAGGGATGGCTGGCCAATCTGGAGCAGTCTGTCTGCCATCTTGGCTTTCATAAGCAGATTTGATGTCAGCGGCACAGTCAGCAAACTCCTCCAGAAGCTCTGGTGGATGCTTATCCCTTGCCATAAGAATCAGAATCTCTTCCTTCAGGTCATTGTGGAAAGTATGACCACATTCTTTACTATCTTTCCAAATCCGAGGAATCACTTCTAGCCGATTGGCCACATCCAATGCTTGGAGAAGATCTACCAATGTTTGGGAGTGGGGAAAGAAAACTGAAGGTATCAGGTCCTTATACCACTTCAAGGTGACATCAATTCGTTCCATTAGACAAATTAAAGTGAAGAACTTGGAATAATAGAAATGACGGCGATAATCAGGTCCCATAAATTTCCGGTTATCTCCAGTGTTTAAAAGGCCATGTACTTGGTAAGCAAGTTCCAGATCTCTGAGAGATGAGCAAACTCTCATGGCTGACTGAAAAAACATACCATCATCCAGATCCTTTGGAGAAAATTTCTTTCCCATTAATTCATTCATTATATCATAGATGATCAAGGATGATCCTTTTGAAATGTTTTCATGTTGATAAAATAGCTGAATAATATGGTGATATGTTGCAAGCGAGGGTTCTATTCCAATGGCTTTCGTTTCTCGGAAAGACTGTATTGCTGGCAATCTTGCAAGTACATGAAATCTTCGGAGACATTTCAAAATGGTATTAAAAGTCTGTAGATTTGGTTTCACCTTCTGTGCAACCATTTGTTTCAGTACTTCCAGTGTTTTATTCCATTTTTCCTCAAAACCCGCATTCAGCCCCAACATTGTTGCTTCAATCAATGCACTGAATGTATACATCAGCATGGAGTCTGTTGTTTAATAATTCAGTGTACAAGTTTAATGCCGGCTCATAAGCTCGATGCTTCACCATCCCTCGGATCACTGTGCAGTAGGAATGTGAATTTTTCTATGGCATCAATGTAAAGATTCTCTCAGTATTGTTTTTTTGCGCTCCATGTAGCTCCAATCTAATGACCAGCCTTCTTCCTAAATTTCTTGTTACTTTCCTCTTCCAATTCCTCTGACGGTTCAGTTTGCTGAAAAGGATAATCAGTGGAGGGCTCGTGGTCATCATAGTAACACAGTAAATCCAAGAGATTATTTGTTGTTTCAAGAGACACAGTGGTTCCTGCTTGCAAAAGCTGATCAAACAGGTCCACAGAGGATTTGACTTTTTTGAGCTTGATTCGTTCCTTTAGGGCAGCTTCACTTACTTCTTCGATCTGAGGTTCAAAGCACTCAGGCATTAAACACGGTATATGTGGTTCAGCTATGTCCTTTTGAAAATATTTGGGATGTGAATTAATAATAAACTTTGCTGCATTCTCCCCAGACTTCTTTGCCAGTAAAAATGAACAAGATTCCACAGAAGATGCTGGAATAAGGTAGGGATCATCTTGAAATGCATAAGGTGCAGCTGTGGTGTCCCTGTTTACTGTGGAAGCAAGTGCCTGAAGAACGGCCACTTTATCCCAAGATTTCTTTCTTGGAATAACCACTTCTTCAATCCTTGTTACATCAGTTCCTTCAACTTTTGGGAGGGTTGTACTTCCAGAATAAAATCTGAAACTTGATATTCGTTCACAAAGTCCTGCACGTTGACCCTTCAATGACAGGTAAAGCCTGCTGTGGATCCTGAAGCAAACTGAACCAGTCACCGCCATCTTTCGTTTCCTCTAGAATTTTTAGATTGTGTTCACAGAGGTGTTCATAGTAGTCTCAGAAGATCTTTTGCATTTCTATGATATCGTGATATAATGTCTCCTTTTACATTTCTGATTGACCTTATTTCAATCATTTTTTTCTTTTCTCAGTTAATCTACCCAGTGGTCTATCAATTCTGTTCTTTTCTTTTTATTTTTTTTTGTGTGGTATATCAGTTTTATTTGTCTTTTCAAAGAATCAAATTTTTGTTTTGTTGATCCTTTATATTGTTCTTTTTTGTTTCAATTTTATATAATTCTCTGATTTTTTGTTATTTCTTGTCTTCTACTAGCTTGAGGTTTAGTTTGTTTTTATTTTTCTAGAACCCCAATGTTTGACATTAGGTTATTAATTTGTGATTTCTGTCTTTTATTTATTTATTTTTGGGGAGACAGTGTCGCAGGCTCTCACCCTGGGTAGAGTGCTGTGGCATCACAGCTCACAGCAACCTCAAACACTTGGGTTTAAGTGATTATCTTGACTCAGCCTCCAAAGTAGTTGGGATTACAGGCAACCGCCACAATGGCCACTGTTTTTTTGTTGCAGTTGTCATTGTTGTTTGGCAGGCCTGGGCTGGATTCAAACCTGCCAGCTTTGGTGTATGTGGCTGGCACTCTAGCCGTTGAGCTACAGGCATCAAGCCTATGATATTTCTGTGTTTTAATCGGAAGTATTTAGTGCTATAAACTTCTCTCTTAGCTCTGCTTTTAACTTACCCCAGAGATTTTGTTAGTTCATCTTTTAATTTAAAAAATGTTTTTAAAATTTTGCACCTTCATTTCATTGTTGATCTCAAAGTTAACTTAGTATTATGCCTTTTAATTTGCATGTATTTGTATGGTTTTGAAAATTTCTTTTAGAATTGATTTCTAGTTTTATTCCACTGTAGTCTGAGACAATTCATAGTATTATTTTGATTTTTATCAATTTTTTGATACTTGTTTAGTGGCCTAACATATGATCTATCTTGGATAATGATGTCCCATGTTCTTATGAGAAGAACATAAATCTATACTTTGGGAGTAAAATATTCTGTAAATGTCTGTTAAGTACACTTGTTCTAGAGTCCTGTCTTATTCAGTGTTTCTTTGCTGTCCAGTTTTGTCATTGGAGTGTTGAAGTGCCCCACTATTAATATGTTGTTTGTTTCTTTTCTTAGATCAAGTGGTATTTCTTTTATGAATCTGGGACTCTGGTGTTAGGTGCATGTATATTTAGGATTGTTAGATCTAATTGTTGAATTGATCCCTATATCATTATATAATGGCTATCTTTGTCTTTTTTTTTTCCACTTATTCAGTTATTGATTTAAAATCTGTTTTATCTGATCTAAGAGTAGCTACTCCTGCTCACTTTTTTTTTTTTTTTTTTGAGACAAAGTCTCACTCTATCACCCTGGGTAGGTGCCATGGCATTATAGCATTAGCAACCTCAAACTTTTGCACTTGAGAAATCCTCCTGACTCAGCCCCATGAGTAGCTGGGATTACAGGCACCCACCACAATTCCTGGCCATTTGTTTTATTTCTTTATAGACAGGGTCTCACTTTTGCTCAGGCTGGTTTCAAAGCCCTGAGCTCAAGCAGTCCAACCGCTTTGGCCTCCCAGAATGTTAAGATTACAGGTGTGAGCTATCACACCGGGCCTCCTGCTCACTTTTGATTTCCATAGCATGGGATATTTTTTTCTCATGCTTTAACCTTGAGTTTATGAGAATCTTTATGAGTTAAATGGTTTTCTTGGAGACATTGGATATTAGGGTTGTGTTTTTTATCTATTCTACTAATCTGTATTGTAGGGGTCATAGCAAAACCTGTCCTTTTCCCTTGATCTGGTTCCCTGAAAGATCAACTCACAATTATGGTAGATTAATAATGAGAGAGGATAGCCAAGAAGGGTGAGGTCTACAAGAACAGGTCTTCTCAAGGAGACCACAAAGATACACATGCAGGGTCCTCTTCATGGTGACTCAGCTCTTGGAAATTTGTAAACTTAACTTCCTGAAACTTGGAAATTTCTAAGTTCTGTGAAATCCTGTAGCTCTGTAGGGGTGGGAATAGCATCCCCTGCTTGATTCAAACTAGCCAATGAGAAGGGTACCCGTGGGGTGGAACTTTTTGACTGTCAATAAAAAGAGAAAGACCAAGGCAGTCGGGGAGCACAGCCATTTGAAATTCTTCTATGCCGTAAGCTCCCAGCTGGTGAATAAAGCCCTTCCTCTTATAAATGTGGTGTTTGGGTGCTCCTTCTCTCTGTTGGGCCTTGTCTTCCTGCAACATTTTTGGTTCCCTGACCGGGAAGTAAGATCCCCCCGGAGAGAACACGCACCTGGTAGTTGCTGCCAATCCTTTGGACACCCACGTGGGGGCCCCTGATCGGCTGGGTGACGTGAACCACTGAGCACTCCAGGGAGGCAGTTTGGCCTCCCTGTGTAGACGCCTTAACTAGGCTGAGAAAGGACCCCATTGGCAGGTCTTCGAGGAGTCAAACACCAGGAGAAACTGACATGCGGGAACAGGTACTTACACAGGGAGATGTGTAAGGCAAGGTATGATCGATCTGGAGGTCCCATTACAGTTTTAGTGGAAAAGGAGCCTGATCAACTCCTTGGGCATTAGATTGCTGACAGGTCTGTTGAGAGGTGTGTGAGAGTGTGTGGATGTGGCGTGACTGAAAGAACTCCAGGGGTGGAGTTGGACCTCACATCACAGGGCCTAGGGGAGTGTTAGTTTGCCTTCTATGGCTAAGTAGCAGCTTGAGTGGGAAATTGAAGCTGTCCAGGTTAAGAATTGGGTTGGAGGGGGGGGAGGAGACAAGATGGCTGACTGAAGCCAGCTTTCCACAGAGGCTCCCGTCCAGTAGGAGAGTTTAAGGACAAAAATTCAGCAAGTAACCTGGTGGATTTGGGCTGCACTAAGAGAGAAGGTTGAAGAACGCACATCAACCCCCCTGAGGCGAGCTGCGACCACAAGGATACAAACAAAACGTACAAAATCCATCACCAAGCAGATGGGAGTCCCCTCCCCCATGAGAACGGCTCAGAGAGCCCCACAAACAACGGGGAAGAGTTCAAAGGTCCTCCCACTACACACCACGGGAGAGATCCTCTAAAAACTGGACCTACCTCCCCTACTAGGGTGAAACGGCGTCCTCCTGCCAGGCATAAAACTGTATAAACTGTATATAGTATCTACCTGGAATTCTGAACTCCCAGCGCTCCCCTTCACTCACACTGAGGTCTGGAGACCAGTCCCGGTCAGCGGAGAGGGTACTGCACCAGAGTGGCAGTTCCCTGAGGCACAGTGCGACAGCTGTCTTCTGGTGACAATACGGACAGGCATAAAACTGTGTAAAGCTGTGTGTGTTCTCTGCCCGCAACCCCAGGCTCCCAGCATTCTGCGTGCTCCCCTCTGCTCTCCCTCCAAGGTCTAGAGGCCTGTCCCCCAGGGGTTCAGACTCTTAGGCGATTGCTCAAGGGGTGTAGACAGTGCTGGGCTGCAGCTGGTCAGTGCAGACTCTGGGGTACAGGAGCAGAGAGAGGATGGTTGGCCGGAAGGGAGCTACACGGGAGCAGCGGTTGCCTTAGCCATAAAGCAACAGCCTTCTTTTGCTAGCAATATGGTTCACTACCGAATATTCTGAAGCCACACCCCCTGTCTCCCTGGGCAACCAGAGACTGTGAGTAAAGGATTTGCCTTAGGCAACTCCAACTTTCAAACGGGGGAAACTCCCAGGGTGGGGCTGACCCAGAGGTCTGCTATACTAAACCGAAGATGTACCTGGACCTCAGAGGATCATCAGCCTATAGACAATACAAGAGCAAAGACAAGCTAATTTGGAACTCAACTCAGCTTCTCTTCTGCAGGGGAACCGCAGAGTTGTTCTATTCTGTTCTGTCAGTAACATTAATCAGGGGCGAGTCTGGACCTGAGTGAAAACCCCCCAACCTTCATCAAGCGCCCGAGGTTGTCAGGCCTCACCTCCTTCTGCTAAAGAGAAGCAGAACACAGTGGCCTGGCAGACTTCCTTGTGATTCAGGCTGGTACAAACTCCTGGAGTACCAATTCACTACAGGCAATTGGGTCAGCCAACTGCAGGGCTATCAGTGACTGGGTGTGACAGCAGTGCAAGGTGGGGAAGGAGGTAGTAAACTTCCCAGACTGATCTATTGGCTGGGTGGCTCCTCCTGACTCCACGCAGCACTGGAGCAAGCCACACCAGAGTAGTCACCAGACCCCTGTGATCCAGTTCCCAGAGACCTCTTAAACTCTCACCTGAGACAGGTGCAGACTGAGACAACTGATTTGGACTTTTTGAACTGAACCAATCGCCTGAGGACAAATCAGGTGGCGCCCTGGGTGCACCGTGGTAGGAAGGTTTGACTTCCCTTTTCCAATTGTTTGCTGGTTGGGGGGTTGGGTGACTTAATTGCTGATATTTCTCCACAGCTGAGACTTCAATCTAGAGTATCTGTTCCACTAGGGTGGAACAGAAACCAACTGAAAACAAGACAGAACCAGTTAGCCCCACCACACCAGACACGGCCTCAGTTTCTTAGGCCACAACACTGTACAGGCCCTCAACAAAGCCCCAGGGGAAAAAAATCAAAGGGAGTAAAACAACCGTGGGGCGGAATCAGCAGAAAAACTCTGGTAACATGAATAACCAGAATAGATCAACACCCCCCACCCAGGAAAGATATGGCAGATGTAATTGAAGATCCTATTCATAAACAACTGGCTGAGATGTCAGAAATCGAATTCAGAATTTGTATTGCAGACAAAATTAACAAAGTGGAATTAGGAATTCGAGGAGAAATTCAAAAGTTGTCTCAAGAATTTAACGAACTTAAAGACAAAACCACCAAAGATTTAGACACACTGAAGCAAGAATTTGCAGCCCTCAAAGATATGAAAAATACAGTAGAATCCCTCAGCAACAGAATGGAGCAAGCAGAAAAAAAATTTTCTGACATTAAAGATAAAGCCTTTATACGCTCCCAAACTCTCAAAGAGGAAGAGAAATGGAGAGCAAAATGGATCATTCTCTCCGAGAGCTCTGGGATAATTCAAAGAAGGTGAATATCCGAAATTTGGAGTTCCAGAAACAGATGAAGTGGCCTCGCTGGGCAAAGAGGCCCTTCTGCATGAAATTATGAAAGAGAATTTTCCAGACATACCAAGAGATTCTGAAATTCAGATAGGAGACAGCTTCAGAACCCCAGCACGACTCAACTCCAATAAGACATCCCCCAAGCATATCATAATTAACTTCACTAAAGTTAATATGAAGGAGAAAATCCTCAAAGCTGCCAGGAGAAAGAAAACCATTACCTTCAAAGGGAAGAATATTAGAATGACTGCAGATCTCTCTGCTGAAACTTTTTAAGCCAGAAGAAGGTGGTCACTGACTTTTAATCTCCTAAAGCAAAATAACTTTCAATCCCAGATCTTGTATCCAGCTAAACTGAGTTTCATTTATGACGGAGAAATTAAATACTTGAATGACAGTCATATGTTGAAGAAATTTGCCATAACAAAACCAGCTCTTCACAATATTCTCAGACCTATCTTCCATAATGACCAACCCAATCCTATACCACAAAAGTAAACTCACTCAGAAACTTCGGATCAAACTCCAATTTCCACACTGGCAAAAGGATTAAAAATGCCCACTGGACTTTTGAAAAATTCGATACCCAAAACTTCACCAGACTTATCAATATTCTCCATTAATGTGAACAGCTTAAACTGTCCTCTAAAGAGGCATAGGTTAGCTGACTGGATACAAAAACTCAGGCCAGATATTTGTTGCATACGAGTCACATCTTAACCTAAAAGACAAATACAGACTCAGGGTGAAAGGATGATCATCCATATTTCAGGCAAATTGTAATCAGAAAAAAGCAGGTGTTGCAATTTTATTTGCAGATACAATAGGCTTTAAATCAACAAAAGTAAGGATGGAAAAGAATGGTCACTTCATATTTGTTAAGGGTAATACTCAATATGATGAGATATCAATTATTAATATCTATGCACCCAACCAGAATGCATCTCAATTCATAAGAGAAAATCTAACAGACATGAGCAACTTTATTTTCTCCAGCTCCAAAATAGTCAGAGATTTCAACACTTCTTTGGCAGTGTTGGATTGATCCTCCAACAAGAAGCTGAGCAAAGAAATCTTAGATTTAAACCTAACCATCCAACATTTGGATTTAGCAGACATCTACAAAACATTTCATCCCAACAAAACGGAATACGCATACTTCTCATCAGCCCATGGAACTTACTCCAAAATCAATCACATCTTAGGTCACAAGTCTAACCTCAGTAATTTAAAGGAATAGAAATTATTCCATGCTTCTTCTCGGACCACCATGGAATAAAACTTGAGCTGAGTAAAAACAGGAATCTGCATACTGATAAAAAAACATGGAAGTTAAATAGCCTTATGTTGAATGATAGCTGGATCAGAGAAGAGATTAAGAAAGAAATCGCCGGGCAGCGCCTGTGGCTCAGTCGGTAGGGCGCCGGCCCCATATAACGAGGGTGGCGGGTTCAAACCCGGCCCTGGCCAAACTGCAACCAAAAAATAGCCGGGCGTTGTGGCCGGTGCCTGTAGTCCCACCTATTCGGGAGGCTGAGGCAAAGGAATCGCTTAAGCCCAGAAGTTGGAGGTTGTTGTGAGCTGTGTGAAGCCACGGCACTCCATGGAGGGCCATAAAGTGAGACTCTGTCTCTACAAAAAAAAAAAAAAAAAAAAAAATGAAAGTAATCGCAAATTTTTTGGAACGAAACAACGATGAAGACACGAACTATCAGAACCTCCGGGACACCGCAAAAGCAGTTCTAAGATGGAAATTTATAGCACTGCAAGCCTTCCTCAAGAGAACAGAAAGAGAGGCAACTTAATGGGACATCTCAAGCAACTGGAAAAGGAGGAACATTCCAACCCCAAACGCAGTAGAAGAAAAGAAATAACCAAAATTAGAGCAGAATTAAATGAAATTGAAAACAAAAGGATGATACAACAGATAAATAATTCAAAAAGCTGGTTTTTCGAAAAGGTCAATAAAATACATAAACCTTTGGCCAACCTAATCAGGAAAAAAAGAGTAAAATCTCTAATTTCATCAATCAGAAACAGCAAAGATGAAATAACAACAGACTCCTTAGAAATCAAAAAAATCCCTAATGAATATTGCAAGAAACTGTATTCTCAGAAACATGAAAATCTGAAGGAGATTGACCGATACTTGTAAGCAAGTCACATTCTAAGACTTAGCCAGAATCAAGTGGAAATGTTGAACAGGCCCATATCAAGTTCGGAAATAGTATCAACCAAACAAAACCTCACTAAAAAGACAAGCCCGGGGCCAGATGGTTTCATGTCAGAATTCTACCAAACTTTTAAAGAGGAATTAGTACCTATATTACTCAACCTCTTCCAAAACGTAGAAAAAGAAGGAAGACTACCTAACACGTTCTATGAAGCAAACATCACCCTGATCCCCAAACCAGGAAAAGACCCAACAAGAAAAGAAAACTACAGACCGATATCACTAATGAATATGGATTCAAAAATATTCAACAAGATCCTAACAAACAGAATCCAACAACACATCAAACAAATTATACATCATGACCAAGTTGGTTTTATCCCAGGGTCTCAAGGCTGGTTCAATATACGTAAATCTATAAATGTAATCCAGCACATAAATAAATTAAAAAACAAAGACCATATGATTCTCTCAATTGATGCAGAAAAAGCTTTTGATAATATCCAGCATCCCTTCATGATCAGAACACTTAAGAAAATCTGTATAGAATGGACATTTCTTAAACTGAGAGACCATCTACAGCAAACCCACAGCCAATATCATATTGAATGCAGGTAAATTGGAATCATTTCCACTCAGATCAGGAATCAGACAAGGCTGCCCATTGTGTCCATTGCTTTTTAACATTGTAATGGAAGTTTTAGCCACAGCAATTAGGGAAGAAAAGGCGATCAAGGTATCCATATAGGGTCAGAAGAGATCAAACTTTCGCTCTTCACAGATGATATGATAGTATATCTGGAAAACACTAGGGACTCTACGACAAAACTCTTAGAAGTGATCAAGGAATATAGCAGCGTCTCAGGCTTCAAAATCAACATTCATAAATCGGTAGCCTTTATACATACCAACAATAGTCAAGTTGAAAAAACAGTTAAGGACTCTATCCCATTCACAGTAGTCCCAAAGAAGATGAAATATTTGGGAATTTATCTAACAAAGGATGTGAAAGAACTCTATAAAGAGAACTATGAAACTCTAAGAAAAGAAATAGCCGAAAATATTAACAAATGGAAAAACATACCATGCTCACGGCTGGGAAGAATCAACATAGTTAAAATGTCCATACTTCCCAAAGCAACATAAAATTTCAATGCAATCCCTATTAAAGCTCTACTGTCATACTTTAAAGATCTGGAAAAAACAATACTTCGTTTTATATGGAATCAGAAAAAACCTCGAATAGCCAAGACATTACTCAGAAATAAAAACAAAGCAGGAGGAATTACGCTACCAGACCTCAGACTACACTACAAATCAACAGTGATCAAAACAGCATGGTATTGGCACAAAAACAAAGAAGTAGATGTCTGGAAAAGAACAGAGAACCAAGAGATGAACCCAGCTACTTACCGTTATTTAATCTTTGACAAGCCAATTAAAAATATTCAGTGGGGAAAAGGTTTCCTATTTAAAAAATGGTGCTGGGTGAACTGGCTGGCAACCTGTAGAAGACTGAAACTGGACCCACACGTTTCACCATTAACTAAGATAGACTCTCACTGGATCAAAGATTTAAACTTAAGACATGAAACTATAAAGATACTAGAGGAGAGTGCAGGGAAAACCCTTGAAGATATAGGTCTGGGCGAGTATTTTATGAGTAGGACCCCCCAGGCAATTGAAGCAGCTTCAAAAATACACTACTGGGACTTGATCAAACAAAAAGGCTTCTGCACAGCCAAGAACACAGTAAGTAAGGCAAGCAAACAGCCCTCAGAATGGGAGAAGATATTTGCAGGTTATGTCTCCGACAAAGATTTAACAACCAGAATCCACAGAGAACTCAAACACATTAGCAAGAATAGAACAAGGAATCCCATCGCAGGCTGGGTAAGGGATTTGAAGAGAAACTTCTCTGAAGAAGACAGGTGCGCGGCCTTCAGACTTATGAAAAAATGCTCATCATATTTAATCATCAGAGAAATGCAAATCAAAACTACTTTGAGATACCATCTAACTCCAGTGAGACTAGCCTATATCACAACATCCCAAGACCAGAGATGTTGGCGCGGATGTGGAGAAAAGGGAATATTTTTGCACTGCTGGTAGGAATGCAAATTAATACATTCCTTTTGGAAAGAGATATGGAGAACACTTAGAGATCTAAAAATAGATCTGCCATTCAATCCTGTAATCCCTCTATACTGGGCATATAACCAGAAGACCAAAAATCACATCATAACAAAGATATTTGTACCAGAATGTTTATTGCAGCCCAATTCATATTTGCTAAGTCATGGAAGAAGCCCAAGTAACCCATCGATCCACGAGTGGATTAATAAATTGTGGTATATGTACACCATGGAATATTATGGAGCCTTAAAGAAAGATGGAGACTTTACCTCTTTCATGTTTACATGGATGGAGCTAGAACATATTCTTCTTAGTAAAGTATCTCAAGAATGGAAGAAAAAGTACTCAATGTACTCAGCCCTACTATGAAACTAATTTAGGGTTTTCACATGAAAGCTATAACCCAGTTACAACCTAAGAATAGGGGGAAGGAGGATAGGGAGAGGAAGGAGGATAGGGAGAGGAGGGAGGAGGGAGGGGAGAGGGGGGGAGAGGAAAGGGTATTGGTGGGATTATACCAGTGGTGCATCTCACAAGGTTATATGTGAAACTTGGTAAATGGTCTGTGAAGCTAGTGAATGATGCCCCATAATTATATCGATGTACACAGCTATGATTTAATAAAAGAAAAAAGAATTGGGTTGGAATTGTGTGCATGTGAGTGCTTTGAGAACGACCGAGATGGGTAACAATAGGTGGGGTTCACCCCCCCTCCATTCATGGGGTGAAACAAATGTGTAAGTGTGCCTTTCTTTCCTGCTCCAACTTTTCCTCCTGGCTATTATGAGAGAAACTGGAAGTTCCAGGTTTTCTGCTTTCTGTCTTTGGTGGTGACTTGAACAATCTTCCTGACTTGGCCATGTGGGACTTGGGGGGGTGGGGGTGGGGATGAAAAGACATTAGAAAGAATGTTTTTGTAGTTTTGTTACCGGAATTTCTTCAGTGAGTGTTTGGTCTCAGTAATTTGAGAATTGAGCCAGCGGGCCACAGATCAGTGATAAAATGGCATTTTGTTGGACTGAGGGGCACGCAGTGAGAGTGGAGAGTGCCAGAGCTATTGGCAGAGGGGTTGTGCCTTGAAAAGTGTTGTGGTTTAGGCAGTCCAGTGAGCTCTGGATGGCCCTTGGAAATATGGGGAAGAGAGTGTAAATTTCATGCTGAATGAGGCTGTATCCATATAAGCAACAGGTTTCCAAGGGGAACAGCCTCAGGAAGTGGGGAGGAGGCCCAGATTGGAGGTTCCCTGCATAAGTCCTTTTTCTAGGGGTAAATAATTATCTCTGAGAGATATTTTGTCCAGGACTTGGTAGATGGAAAAATAACTTTACAAACTGAAAGGGTGTTCTAGCAAATGAATCAATGCAGCGCCTCAACCTGGACAAGGTTATTAGGTCTTTGTTGCAGTTTTTGTCTGGAGAGGGGATTAAGGTGTGTGCTCCTTAGGGTGGAGCCTTCCAAAAGATTTCGGCTGCTTTGTTTATGACCTTGCTGGGGCTCGGAGGGTTTGTGCCTGGAGATGGGAGTCTGATGTCTAAGCTCACCTGAGCCTGAAAAATGGGGGTTCCCTTTCCAGAGTGGGAAAATCCTGTATCAATCTTATATCTCATAAAATGTCTCTCATTTGTAAAATGTAATAATTTGGTTGTTTAAATTGTTGTGGAAACTGAATCTTTGTCAAAGAATAAGATTCTTGCCTTTTAAACCTTCTAGTTATCAGTTTGGCCGAGTGAATGGGTGACTTCATGGTAAACTGGGATCCTGTTTTGTGGGAAGTGAGTTTTTGAGTAAGAGAAATTAAACAGAAAGGAGAATGGCATTGTGTAAAGAAAGAATCTTGTGTGATAAAATTTGCACTGAAAACAGAATGGTTGTATAAGAAAGTGAAAGGCAGGGCAAAAGTTAAAGAAAGTTTAGAATGTTTGTAAATGGTCTGTGTAGGTTAAATGAAGCTCATAAAAGAGAATTTGTGAAAGAATTTACATATGATCCAGTTGACTATTTATTTCCTTTAAAATCTTTTGGCTTGTAATTTTCTTTAAACAAATGTTTTAGGCCTTTGATATTTGACAAAACTTTCAAAATAAAAATTCTAAATCTGGGGCTTGGAGCCCACAGGGCAGTGGTTGCAACGCTGGCCACATGCACTGAGACTGGTGGGTTCAAACTTGGCCAAGGCCAACAGCAAAAAAAAAAAAAAAAAAACACAACTTTAAATTTAGTCTTCTTGAAATATTAAGACCACTGAAAGTCATGGGAAAACAAATTAAACTTATTTGATTTATTCAAAATATATAGGAAACATTGTCAAATATGAAATGGTGATTAATTTTATGTAGGTTATGGTTATATATATGTTCCAATATTATAAAGCATTGGTCTGTCCTAATGTATAAGACATTGGTCTGTCCTAACATATATTGTTGGTAATAATTTCAATTCATCTAAAAAAGAAAGTATTTTTTATGTAACTGGCTGAGTCCAAAGTTTATCCTAAAAAGAAAAAAAAAATATTAAGAGAGGCTAACAAATTCTCTCAAATTCAAATTCCTGATGTCTTTGGAAATTGAATACCGCCAGACTAAAAAGCAGATTTTTAGAACGTTCATTGGAAAGTTAACATGTCTATGAGTATTGCTAACCTAACTCAACAGAATAGAAATCGGTTAAGCGGATCTGGGCTAGTTTGTAATGGCTTTTTGGTCAAAATATTGTTGATTCTTTCTGTGTTCTGTTTTCCAGAAGTCAAGAAATAATTTTCTGTCTTTTGAGCTATTTGTAGTTTTTCAAGCAATGTGTGTACTTATGAGCAGAGTTTGAAACATGTATTTTTCTCTCTCCTTATTTTCTCCGGAATTTGCAAGCCATTTGTATGTATTCTTAATTTCTGACAATACAGTTATTTTCATAAGTTCAATAAGAATCTGTTTTGTTCTATATGACATGATGAAGGCACTCATTATTTTACCAAGGCTTTGGCTGGAATAGCATTTCCAGAGGTGTCCAGACTGCATTAAAGAATTAAGGTTGACTTTATAAGGCCAATAAAAAAAGCCCTTTGGAAAACTGGCCAGATACCCATCAGTAACATTTCCTGATCTCTGGTAAGTAATGAAGGTCGCTTGCTGACGGGTCCAGGAATCGAAATGTGCTTGGGGACCTCAAGAGAAGAGGGATTTACCCAATACATACAGGTATCTAATGGCACAGATAAAACTTGGGCTCTGAAAGGCTTTCAAAAAGTCCAGCCTGACATTCCTTATAAAAGGTTCCAGCAAAGCCAATTTTAAAGGAAAGAAGAGCCTAGATGGCTAATAATTAATTATTCTTACTGCACTTTATGGAAATAATCAGACCCCATATACTGAAGGTACAGTTTATTTTGGCAAATAAGTTAGTTCTACTATAATTTGCCTTTAGTAAAGAGAGAAATTGGAGAGAGAAAAATAGTTTAAAAGGAGAAAAAAGAGGCTGTGGTCCACCTGTATTTAGATCCCAGCCTTGTCTGTACTGTCAACTTATAAAATGAGACATACTCTGTTGAATCTACTGCCAGCAGAAGCCAAGCGGCCCATTTGTCTGGACTTAAAAGATGTATCTTTCAGTATAAGGCTGGCTCTGGGAAGCCAGAGGCTGTTTTCTTTCCAGTGGGAGAGACCAGACATGGAAACAGTGCACATGGACCAGGTTGCCACAGGGGTTCAAAACACCCACGATTTTTGGAGAAGCGCTGGCTTGTGATCTCCAGAAATTCCCAGCTGAGGAATTAGAATGTGTGCTGTTCCAATATGTCGATGACCTCCTTTCAGGACACCCTACCCAGGAGGGCTGCGCCCAAGGCATGGACTATCTTTTATGACATCTAGAGGTATGTGGCTATAAAGTATCCAAATGGAAGGCCCAGATTTGCCGGCAGCAAATACGTTATCTAAGATTTACTGTCAAGCAGGGGTAGAGGTATCTAGGTACAAAATGGAGGCAGGTCATTAATTGCCTCCTCAGCCCCATGAGCCAAAAGCAGGTTTGGAAATTCTTAGGCCCGGTCAGCTTCTGTCATATTTGAATCCCCAACATTGTTGTCTTAGCTAAGCCCTTGTATGACGCAACTAAAGAAGAGAAGGAAGAGCCCTTGGAGTGGGAAGGAGAACAGGAATGTGCCTTCTCCCAGCTAAAGATGAGGCTGATGGCTGCACCTGCATTGGGACTGCCAGACTTGGCCAAACCCTTTACTCTGTATGTCTCAGAGAGATAAAATGGCTGTGGGTGTGTTAACCCAGCTGGTTGGGTCCTGGCCAAGGCCTGTATCTTACCTCTCTAAGCAGTTGGATGGAGTGGTAAAAGGATGGTCACCATGCTTACGGGCTCTACCCACTACTGCTCTCCTTGTGCAAGAAGCTGACAAGCTGACTCTAGGACAGGATCTGAGTGAAAGTACCCCACTCTGTGGCCAATTTAATGGACACTAAGGGACATTTTTGGCTCTCTAATGCAACACTCTGAAACAAGCCACGCTCCTTCCAGTCAGTGAAAGAGAGACTGAGCATAACTGTACGGAAATTATAGATAATGTGTACTCTAGCAGACCTGACTTGCGTGACCAGCCCTGGACAGATGCAGATTGGGACTTGTATGTAGATGGAACCAGTTACATGACGGTGCAAGGTGAGTGGAGGGCTGGGTATGCAGTGGTTACCTTAACAGAGACTAAGCCCCTACCCCAAGGAACATTGGCTCAGAAGGCTGAGTTCATTGCCTTGACTGGAGCCTTAGAACTAAGTCAAGGGAAAAATTTGAATGCTTTTCTGACTCTCCAAGTACTCAGGGCATTGTACAAGGAGAAGGGACTATTAAATTCTGGGAAAAAAGGACATTATGTATCAGTAAGAAATGCTCCAATCGCGAGAGGCAGTATGGAATCCCCAAAAAGTGGCAGTTATGCACTGTTGTGAACATCAAAGAAATGCTTCCACCATCACTAAAGGGACACTGGGGTTAGTACTGAGGCAAAAAGGGCTGCCTCCCAGCCATACCAGGTGTCGCAAGTGGCTCCCCTCATCACATGGGTCCCGGAACTCACTCTATCTACTCCAGGGAGGAGAGGGAATGTTTGGCAGCAGAAGGGAGCCAGGAAGCAGAGGGACAATGAATAAAGATGCCAGATGGACAAGTAGCAGTCCCCCAGATTCTAGGAGCCACCGTGGTGACAAGAGTGTTTGATAAAGTTGCTGGGCCAGTACTTCTACATCTCCCACCTGGCATCCCTGGCCAAAACTGTAAGTCTACAGTGTATCACCAGCAGCCAGTTCAACGCGTGCCAAGGACTAACAGTACCCCGAGGAATCCACTCGTATGGAGCAATGCCCTTCAAGGACTTCCAGGTAGACCTTACTGAAATGCCCAGGTTTAGAGGGAACAAGTACTGGCTGGTGATGGTCTAGCAGACTTGGAATAGGTAAAAGCCTTTCCCACTGGGATAAAAAGGACTCCTAAAGTAGTAAAGTATTGCCCGGAGAAATCGTCCCATGGCTTAAGTTACCACTCTGTTTAAAAGTTGATAATGGGCTAGCCTTCATAACAGAACTAGTGCAAATAATAAGCTAAAGCTTTAAATAATTTATAGACCTCAAAGCTTATACAGGATAAAGTGTATGAACAGGAACATAAAAGCAGAAATTGGTAAACTCTGCTAGGAAGAAAAGCTTAACTGGATGCAGGCCTTGCCACTGGTGTTGTTCAAAGAGGTCTCTGTCAATTCTCTGCAATTTAGCAGGAACTCCTAAAAGAACTAGAAAAGACTGAACTGAATAGATAAAAACCCTAGAAAGAGTAACAAGGAAAATCTCCACTGGGATAATTAACTGTGTTCTGTTTAGTCTTTTCTGTCTGTACATCCTTTCTCTCTGGAGGATCAAGGGGACCCAGTCTAGGTCTGGAATCAGAACCTGGTACCCCTGAAACCAAGGTAGAAAGAACTTTACACCATCATCCTGACCACATGCACAGCAGTAAAGGTGAAAGAAATACCTGGAATCATCATAGCTGGCTGACTAGGGCTTCACTGCTTCTTGGAAAGTAAAGGTAACTTTTGAAACAATCAACATGCCATGCTCCAGCCACATACTGGGAACTGGCTGGTCAACACACAGCTGAAGCTTGAGGAAACTCCTCAAAGGACTTCTTGGACTTTGAACTTTGGAAAAGTGGGGGATTGTCACAGGGAAACGTAAAAACTCATATATATATTAGCCCACCACCATGGTACTATTAAGGCCCGAGTAGAGAACCCAAGAAGAGTCACAGTCCCTAAAACCTCAGTGCTGAAAAGTAACTAATCTTGGCACCTGCAGAAACAAGCTGATAGTGAGACCTCAAATTAAAATATATTGGAATCTCAAAAGAGGGGAATGAGAGAGGATAGCCGCGAAGGGTGAGGTCTAGAAGAACAGGTCTTCTCAAGGAGACCACAAGGATACATATGCAGGGTCTGCTCCACGGTGACTCAGCTCTTGGGAATTTATAAACTTAACTTCCTGAAACTTGGAAATTTCTAAGTTCTGTGAAATCCTGTAGTTCTGTAAGGGTGGAATAGCATCTCCCGCTTGATTCAAACTGGCCAATGAGAAGGGTACCTGTGGGGTGGAACTTTTTGACTGTCAATAAAAAGAGAAAGACCAAGGCAGTCAGGGAGCACGGCTGTTTGGAATTCTTCTATAAGCTCCCAGCTGGTGAATAAAGCCCTTCCTCTTATAAATGTGGTGTTTGGGTGCTCTTTCTCTCCTTTGGGCCTTGTCTTTCTGCAACAATAAGAGAAAGGTTATTTCCAAATACCACGTGAATTGGGGGAAGCATAAGAATGAGTACCCAAAGTCTCAGTGATGGTCAGTGACTTTTAAAGATGCTTTTTAGAAAGAAGAGAGGAGAGAAACTGGAAAGTATACAGGTATCAAGTGGTTGCTATGGCAGGAGAGTGTAGATGAGTGGAAACAGATTGATTTGTAAACTAATGTGAGAGACAGGTATTGAGCTTCAAATGACCCTGGAGCCAGATCTATTAGCATGTGATAAGGAGGCCTGCAGCCTTTTCTGATTTTAAATCAGGGTACTTGGGTTTTATAGAGGGGAGGCCAGTGCTTTCTGATCATGAATTGCCTTTTAATTCAATGTATATATATATATATATATATATATATATATATATATATATGTATACACACCAAGGAATTATATTTGAGGGTGAAATTTCCTTAGCTCCTTCATTTCTCTGGTCTGGAACTTCCCTAGAAGTTTCAAACATTAAGAGCTGAGGTGGTAAATGTAGAGAGAGAGAAAGCAGGTTAGCAATTTAGTAATAAGATAAGATGTTTGATAAGACATATAATAGTATAAATTAGAGGTGGCACCCATACCTGCCTTGGGTAAGGCACCGGACACATACATTGAGGCTGGCAAGTTTGAACCCAGCCTGGCTGGCTAAGGTAACAATGACAACTGTGACAACAAAAACAACAAAAATAGCCAGGCATTGTGGTGGGCACCTGTAGTCCCAGCTACTTGGGAGACTGAGGCAAGAGAATTGCTTCAGCCCAAGATTTTGAGGCTGCTGTGATCTGTTATGCCACAACACTCTACCAAGGGTGACATAGTGAGACTCTGTCTCAAAAAAAAGAGACTATAAATTAGAAGAGAATGAATAAGCAGAAAAGAACAGATCTAAGCACATTTCCTCATACCCCCATTAAACCAGTCTCCCATTCCTGGGAATAGGTCAGTTCAATAGAATGTTTTCACTTCATTAATTTGATGAAGAATGTTTATCTTGTTCTTTAAGAGATGTAGATCAGTCTCTATTTTCCCTGACTGATTTATGCAAAAACAACATTTTCCCCCAAATAACAGCACAACTCTTCTTTGTTGAGCTATCAAAGCATCCAGGATGTGGTGATTTTGAATTACAACAGATGCTAGGCTGTTAACCTCTGCTTGAAGTGTTCCCAATGCCCACATGGTGATGTTTAGCTCTTATTCTATTACCATGGAGAGATTTATGACTGCACTTTCAATTCTGTTAAGTTCCAAATGCTGAATAAAGGATCCTGAGCATTGAAAAGAACTTTGAGTTATGATACACAAGGGGATTTTTTATAATGTCACATTTTGTATGTTTATGAGGTACAACCTTATGAGCAACAGAGCCCAAGATTGTAATTTGACTGGAATTTAAAGTGGAATACTTGGTAATAGAGCGTGTCAGATAGCCAAGACTATAGCATCCTAACCATTTGAGTGGGAACCATTTGTATACCTTATTACCACACAAGATAAAAAGACTAGTATTATTTATAGACAGTCAGGTTAGAACCTGTGACCTTCCAGCCTGGGGATTGTCATGTCTTGTCCTTTTCACTGGCATATTCACATATCTGGTTGTTATGTGTCCCTGAGCAAAAGATATCTCCACAGTTTTTATAGACCAGTTGTCTCACCAGCAGGTGAAGTCGTATGTTGCTTCTTCTCTGGCTGTGGATACCACATATTATCATTCATGCTTTTTCCAGATTGGTTCCACCAGGCACTGACATCAGCAGGGATGAAAATGAATTCAGGTTGCTTTGCATGGTCTAGATCTTGGTATAAACAGCAATCAGGTTGATTAGTTAGTGTGGCCAGGGTTTGAAAGACTGGTGCAAAGGGGTGCTGGGTCAGCACTTGACCTGCTGAAAAAATAGTAAGTGTTAGTAAGAGTAAGTCATAGTTTGAAAGAAGAGTCATAGTGTAAGATAAAATGAAAAAAGAGAATGGGATAGATTGAGGCAATCTTCACTCAGCTTCTAATGTGTTATTTCTGAAAGTGGAGGGGGATGTTTAAAGAAAAGAGTGTTTAAAAGTGACTTTTTCTTTTTTTGAGACATAGTCTTACTTTATTCCCCTTGGTAGATTGCCTCGGCATCACAGCTCACAGCACTTCTGACTCCTGGGCTTAGGTGATTCTCTTGCACCAGCCTCCCAAGTGGCTGGGACTATAGGTGTCTGCGACCACACCCAGCTATTATTTGTTGCAGTTTGTTTGGGGCAGGGCTCAAACCTGCCATCCTCAGTGTATGGGGCTGGTGCACTACCCAAGGAGCCTAACTAATTAGAATACAAGGCAGTTAGCTGTAGCTGCATAACAAATAACCACAGAACACAGGGATATTGAACAATGAATATTTCTTGTGCATCAGCAGGCTTCCTAGGAGATGTGTTCTCATCTGGCCTTGGCTAGGGCAGCTCAGTGTCACAAATCCCTCATCCTACACAGACTAGATGGCTGGACCCCATATGTCTTCCCAGGGATGACAGAAAGTCAAGGTCAGTAGGCCAAATGATACCTTCACAGCAGCTTGCATTTTGGCTGATTTCCTATTGACCAAAGCCAGACACATGCTGAGCTCGGGGTTGGAAGATTACACCCACCTGCTGAGTAGTAGAGCAGTGCAAAGTTGCATGGCTGAGATGGTGGATACCAACAAGGGTGAAGAATCAGGCCATTAATTTCATCATCGTCTGAGTAGTGTATATGCCCTCTTGTAGTACCCATGCTGTCAACACCGGCATCACATGTGGAAAAGATGGACAACATTGCACATATACAGGCCGAGAGCGAGTGTCAGGGCCGTCCCGGGTGTTTCTCCTCCACTACTGCTCCACCTCCTGCCCTCCTGCTCTACCTGGTGCTGCCTGTAGGTGCTCAGGTCAGGCTGGTCACGGAGGCTCCTGATGCTGGAACTCAGAACGCGCTGCTCAGAACACAGAACGTCAGCGAACACACTGATCCCTTCACCTTGGCAAAGTCTGCAGTCAACACAAACCTCTCAGAGTAGCGGACCCTATTCGAAGGACCTGACTCTGCTGAACTGCCCTCATGGGCAGTTATCTGGACAAATCTGGCCCACAGCAGCCTGCGCCAGCTCAGGAGGGCGGGGACCCGCAGGAGAGGCCTGACCACAGCCCACCCGCCCGGCCCTCACCTCCCGCCCGGCCCTCACCTCCAGCCCGGATGGCCCATCCTGTCCGCCATGTTTACCCCTTGCTCCCCACTCCTCTGCTCCCGGCCTCCAGAAGGCCTTGCCACAGGGACGGTGGGATGTCCTCAAGGCACTCCATGATGGTACCTCGAAGATGGGATCCCCTTCGACAGCCCGGGTATTCCCATGTGGGGGTACTTCCCCGGGTGTGCTGGGATGGCTTCCCCAAGAAGAAGACCCGGCTACCTGTTCATCATTTCCGGTGGATGGGCCGCCCGGGGACTGTGAGGATCCCCCCTCTTGACAGAAAATGGACTCGTTCTGCAGGACGGGAGCAGGTGATCAGCTCAGCACTGTCCTCACTATCACGCGACGTCTCAGACCCAAGTGCCCTCAAAGACAGGATGGAAAATACAGTGAGGGGGGAAGACCAAATATTTGCTGATGGCCAGAAAAATACAAGAAGTTGCCATGACAGCAGTGGGACTGGACCTTCAGCCCTTGAGCCCCTGGTGGCCAAAGGAGTCCCGGCTCCTTTGCTGCCTAAGCCTGAGCGTCTGAAGAAAGGTCCCGATTCCCAGAGCTCAGAGGACCCCTTGAATAAGAGATCGTGCACATCTTGTGTGAGCACGTACACATGTGGCATCCCTGTCCCCAGGCGCAATGCCATTACCAGCTCCTACAGCTCTACCCGAGGCTTCTCACAGCTCCAGAAGAGAAGCGGCCCCAGTTCCTCACCCTCCTCATCCCGCTCCAAGACACAACTGAGGACAGCAAAGAAAATAAGAGGAGAAGAGCTGGGTCATCATTTCAGTTCCTCAACTCCACTTGTCCCAGACAAGGAGTCCCGGGGAGAGAAGGCTGCAGAAACGACCACAAACGTCTGCAGTTCCCCATCTACAACTCACAGCTCTAGGCCGCGAAAACGGAAGTTTCCGCTGCTGCGCTGTCCGCGAGGGGAACCTCTGACTTTGCCTCCAGCTCCCGACCCTGGCTATTCAGTCACTGCTAAACACCTGGACTTAGAAAAGAAAGCTTCATTCGATTGGCTGAACAAGTTTTTGGCAGACACGACTGAAGACGAGATGATGGAGGTGGACCCACCAGACACTGACACCACCACCGATTCCACAGTCGAGATGATGGAGGTGGACCCGCCAGCAGCCCCCCCTGACATCGAAGACATCGAGATGACTGAGGATAGCCCAGACCACACAGCCACCACCTCTGGATTGACAGCTACAACCCAAACCACCAGCAGTGGGACCAGCGGCTCGGTGCTGGGCTCCTACAAATTGGCGGCCTCGGCAGTTCCAGCTGGCAGCAGGGCCTTGGGAATCAGTGTGGCTACCCCAGGTTCTACATCCACATCAGGACCTGTAGCTCTTCCAGCGAAGACGTTTACCAAATCCCAAGCCCTATCTGCCCCATCCGCCACCGCCAAGCAACGATTTCAGTCTGGAATGCTGAGCATTCTACCCCTCCCACCTTCTGCGGCACCTCCATCTTCTGTGGCACCTCCATCTTCTGCGGCACCTCCATCTTCTGCGGCACCTCCATCTTCTGCGGCACCTGCTGTGTCTTCCTCATCTCCCCTGAGCAGTGTGAGCCGCACCAGGAGCAGCGTGAGGAGCACCACCACTTACGCTGCACAGCCCTTTCTCTCTGGGGCACTCCCTGCCTCTGCTGACAGGTTTATCCCAGCCCAGATTTCCATCGTCCAGGTTGCCAAGTTTACTCCCAACCGTACATCAAGCACAGTCACCACCTCTGGATTCAGCCAGTCCCCTCCCAGTGCTGTTCAGACAGCCAGCAGCAGCAGCTCCGGTGGCTTCCGTACATTGGGCGGCACCCTGACCACCTCACGCCCAGCCCCCACCAGCCAGCCAGCGCTGACCATCAGTTCTGCCTCAAGTGAGAAACCTCCTCTCCCATCAAATCCAGGAGCCAGTCCCCAGACTGCATATAAGGCCACTGATGGGCCACGACGCCGAGCTCCCAAGCGACGCCTTCCCCCAAGCTGTGGAAACTCTGAAGCCACGCCCCCAGCTAAAAAGCCAAAACTAACCCCAGGCCCTGCTGCCAAAACTAATCCCTGAGAGCCATCTTTGCTGGCAGCTACAAGGTGCAGCCCACTTGGATGTCTGTGCATTTGATAGGATTGGGAAAGACTTCTTATCCCTAAAACATTTCCTTACTTGGCTTAACATCAGAAGTGGCTCTCTTCCCTGAGTTCCCTTAGGGCAGTGGTTCTCAACCTTTCCAATTCCGTGGCCCTTTAATACAGTTCTTGTGGGTCACGATGCACAGGTTGAGAACCACTGCCTTGGAGGACTCTTTCTCCATTTCCTGCTGCTTTGTCCCTTGTAGGATATAATCACAGTGTGTGCTGCCTTTGCCATTTTCCTCCTTTCTATTCCGAGTCAAGACCTCATCTCCCAAACTCTCTGCCACCTGGCCCCTAAAGGCTTGCTGGCAAAAGACTGTTAGCATGGCAGAGCCAGGGGTGAGCCACTTCCCTCCATGAGGGCAAAGCTCTCATCTTAGAGCAGACAGGACACCCACGCCTGCTGTCAGCTGCCTCCTACCCCACCTCCCTGGTCGCCTCATGGGGCCGTTGTCTGCCTCTCCAAGATGATATGTAGGAGGCCTTGTCCTGTTACTTGTCTGATGCTCCTGCCTATGTTTGAGGAGAAATTGAATTGTATGAGTGGCGGCATGTTGGGGCTTAACTGCTTCAAGTTTTCTGGGGCCCAGCTATCTGAAGGTGGACAGTACAACCACTGTCTGGCTGCAAGTGCTGACCCTGAATTTCAAAAGGTTTTTGCCTTTAAGGGCTGGCAGACCTGGATGGTGGGGGTGGGGAGGTGGGGAGTACATACTTTCCAGTGACAGCTGGGTGCCCGTAAACTTGAAGCCGTTGAGCCTGGCACTCCCAACATGCCAACACTCATACAATTCAATTCTTCCCTGTCCACATTCATAGGCATGAGCGTCACACAAATATCACAGGACAAGGCCACCCACATATAATCTCGGAGAGGCAGACAATGGCCCCATGAGGCCACCAGGGAGGTGGGGCGAGGAGGCAGCAGACAGCGGGCCTGGGTGTCCTGCCTGCTCTAAGAGCTTTGCCTTCCTGGAGGGAAGTAGCTCACGTCTGGCTCTGCCATGCTAACAGTCTTTTGCCACCAAGCTCTTAGGGTCCAAACTGCCAGAGAGAACCGGAGATGAGACATTGACTGAGAAATGGCAGGAGGAAAATGGCAAAGGCAGCACATACTGTGGTCTCCAAGATAAAGCTGAACTTCAAGATCATTTTCAAACAATGAAATCCTACAAGGGATGAGGGAGTGTTACCCTCCACTTATGAGAACTCACTGGGGGCTACCTCACCCACACTCTAAGTTACAAAATCTACCTTCCTGAGCTGTACTTTCAGGCTGTATCTTAGTGATTTCCCCTCCGAGAGCCCTGTCCGGTCATTTCCCCTTTCCTGCTTTATACTACAACCAAATGCTTAGGCCCAGGAGCCCCACTGTCATGCCCATCCTCTTTGGGAGAAGAGTGAATATGAGTGTCATGCCAACTTTTCTGAAGATTGTTCTACGATTGGGATTTTGCCCATCACCTGTTAAGAAGACCAACATTTGGGGTCACATACTAATTTAGAGTATAGTTTGTTAACACTATTTTCATGGTTTTAAGGTGTTTACTATATTTCTTTGAAAGCTGAGGGTGCTGAGTGATCTTAAGTGAAATGTTAATACCTTTTGTTTGATGTATTAGAATTTAGGGTTATAAAAATCAGAATAGCTGTTCTTAAAACAACAAGAAAAATACCTGTGTTTCTGTCGCCACTTCCAACATATGAATGTTTCCATAGATTGCTTGCTTTATAGCCATCCTGTTTGTGACAGAAGCCCTACTTCCAATTTATCTGTTTCTTATAGAGTGGTTTTGTATATTCCAGTTACCTAGATGCTCTTTGGAGATTTTCGATACCATTTAAGGAAGATGGCTAGATATCTGCTTTTGGAATCAGAAAAAAACGGAATATTGATCATATTTGTGTATCTGTATGTATTTTTATACTATCTTTGACATCTTACACATTGTTTTCACAATTTACGTTGCCATCACCCTGAAGAAATAAAAGCACTTCCAAAAGGCAGGTTTTTAAAAACAAAATTCTGAGAACAAATTTTAACTTTGTAAGATAAATAGTCAGAAATTGAACCCTCAGTAATAACCATCATTGGGAATATTGATATATTGTTTGACAGTGTTGCTTCTTCATTTGCATGGAAGTTGACGGTCAGGTACATAAAGTTAATTTTTACTGTTCAGAATAAGTTATGTGAAAAGATGTCATTTTATTTTCAAATGTATGTATTGTAACCCTCAGTTTCAAGCTGTATAAAAAATTAAATTGGATTGTATTACTGAAAAGTGAATTTTGTAATTCTCCTATGTCAAATTATACCTAATTTGGAAAGAGGGAAGTGGCAACCACTAAAAGATGGGTTCTCTTCTCTAAATGGAGGAAATGTCTCAGCAGAGCAATAGGATAAAGTGTTATGTTAAGTATAAATATTTAAAAAATGAAAATAAAAATAAAAAAAGGAAAAGATGAATACTTAGATGTTCAGGAGATCCCAGGGCCACCCTCACTTCAGACCAGCTGGCTATTAATTTAGGGGCTCCCACAACCACCTTTTTGGTCGAAAAGACCAAATGACTCACAGAACTCCGGAAAGTGTTCTATTAGTGAGTATAGTTTCTAAGTGAAAGGATGCATATTGGAACTGCGGAAGTAAGAGACACCTAGAGCAGAATCTGGAGCAGGTCCAGATGTGCAGTCTCGTGTCCTGGGAACACGTTCCCCTCCTAGTATCAACAAGGTGAGGCAGTACACACAGAGTCCTGCCAACCCAGGAAGCTCAGTCGAGCCCCAAGTGTTCAGGCTTTTTTGTGAACTTGATCACATTGTGTGTGTGTGTAGCTGACCATTAGCCTTCAGCCCCTCAGGAGGTCAGAAGTCATATGGCATGTCCCAAAGCCCCCAACATACATCACCTTCTTAGACTGTCTCATGGCTAAAGCCCCCAGGCAGATAATGATGTTGTGATGAGGCAGGACACTCCAGGGACCTTGAGATTTCCTCCCAGTAGCTGAAGCCAGAGACCAGACCTCTCTCCAGGTGAAGAGAATGTTTTGCCCCACACTGCCCCGCCTGTATCGGGGAAGACATGTTCACCCTGAGCTTGCTTGCCCTGTGTACCTACCATGACACTATCCATAAACATCCTGGTTTTCCTCTCCTTCTGGGCACGTGGTGGGGTTATGCTTCCTTCCTTTAGCCCTCTGAAGACAGATGTGCCCTAATGACTTGCCTTAGTAGGGGAAATGTAAGAAGAAATAATGAGAAGGCAGAAACTTCAGAATCAACATAGGTTCACCATGTTCCCTTCCCCGATCCCAGGAGCCTGTGGAAACAGGTTGGGATGAAGGGCCCATGAGCCTGGGACCCTGAGAAACTAGGAAGAAGTACCCCTCACCAACCCTTGATACACTGTCCACATCAGTCAGTGGTAACCATTTGTTGTGTTAACCACCTAAGATTTGGGAATTTTTATGGTAGCACAGCATATCCTGGTAGCTGGATATTACACTGCGGTGGATCGTGGGCAAGTTATTTATCTTCTTATAAAATTCCTTGGGCCTCAGGTTTCTTCTTATAAAATGCAGACAGTAGTTATTTTGAGGCTACGGCAAGAATAAATGTTACATATTGTAGTAGTTTGCTAGAGAAGTCATAAGAAAGTACTACGGACCTGGTGGCATGAACAATTATTTTCCTAGAGTTCTGGAGGCTGGAAGTTCAAGATTGTGACAGCAGGATTGGCTTCCTCCAAAGACCTCTCCCTGCCTTATACATGGCTGTCTTCTTCATCCCTCTTCACATAATCATTCCTTTGTGTGTGTCTGTGTATTCATGTCCTAATCTCCACCGTATGTAAGGACAACCGTCGCGTTGGATTAGAGTTCACCCTAATGACCTCATTGTAACTTCAATACCTCCTTAAAGGTCCTTTGTCTACGTACAGTCACAGTTTGACATACTGAGGGTTAGCACATCAACATATGCTCTTCAGGGGGGCACAATACAGTCCACATTACAGGCGGAAAACAGTTACAGTAGAACAGTACATGGCACAGTAAATGTTCAAGTCGGTTAGTGACGATTGTGGTTGATACCCTAATCTTTGTTCATACTGTTGAGAAAATATGGTGAAGACTTACTTTTTATGGAAGAAAGTTGCTAAACTGTGTTTGATATTATCACTAGTTAATGAATATATAATACACGAACAGTCATGTAAGCTTAGGCACAAAACATTTTAAAAATACAAACAAGCCACTCTGAAATTGCTATATGCCATACTAGCTGAAATATGATATTCTGGAAAAAATAAAACTAGAGACAGTGAAAATATTAGTAGTTACCAGGGGTTGTGGGGAAGGTTGGGTAGAACAGACAGAGCACAAAGAATATTTAGGGCAGTGAAACTACTCGGTATGATACTATAGTGGTGGATACAGGATATGTGTCCAAACTCAGAGAATGTACAATATCAAGTTGTTGCCAGAAGGGCCTGACTCTTGGAAGGAAGCACCGCACCTTGACTAGTAACACCTGGCTGGATCAAGAACTCCAAACACAACGGTGCCTCTGAGAAACAAAGACTTAGGAAAGACCCTCTGTATGTGTGAACAGGTGTTCAGGCGACCATGGGAAGGGTCACTGGAGGAAGCCCCCACCTGGGCCAGAACTAACAGGGAAGGACTTCCTTAGAAGCCACCAGAGACCATAGGCACGGCACAGTGAGGCCTTTTGAGTCAGGACAGAAGCCCACTGGCCCTTTCCCCCTTCCGGTAATTACAATATTTTCTAAAACGTGGCCATGCGTTGGGCTTCCACTGGGGAATCTGGTGTCACAGTCAAGCACTGTCACCTCAGATGTCGTTTAGGCTTTTACCCATAGTTTCCATGTGTACAAAATGGAGGCAACAGCATCTGTCCTTCAGGATCCTTGTACGGATTGCCTGGCATAATGTGGGTGCTTAGCTGATGAATGGATTAAAATATGTCTTCAAGCAGTGACCACCCATAGGCTGAACTGAAGGGATTTCTGGGTGAGGATGTGTTGAGGATAAAGGGGGGCAAAGAAAGGAAGGATGGACATGCCTTCCATGCAGGAAACAGGGCCTTTTGGACCTCCTGGTTCTCTGTACAAACACCTGTACGCGTTTCAAATAGCACAAGACAAATACAGAAATATTCCCAAGGGTGAAAAATAGGCTCTTCAGGTACCAAATAAAGAAGGAATTGAAGGAGCTATGATGGTCCTCTGGTGTGGCAGGCTAGGGGTGTGTTATCCTGGGAGAGCCCCCAATGGCTAAGATCATTCAGAGATGAAAGAGGAAACCTGGGGCCTATGAGGATTTAGTAAATAACTCTTCTTCTGTTATCTACAGTGAATCTTAAAAAAAAAGCAACGTTGCCTAACTCCCACTAAGGCCTTTGAGCATCCCTAAGTAATCTGGGCAGCTGCTTATTTCTGTTTTCACCAGTAAACTTCAACCCAGGACTTACTTGATTAACAGTAGAATGGGATGCAAAACCCTTCATGTCCCACTCTGCAATTTCAAATTCTCATGTAATAATCATTCAAGTGTCACTCATAGCAACATGCTTGAGAATGGTTAAAAACGGGAAACACCAACACGTCCGCTAATGGGAAACTGGTTAAATGCATCCTATTGTGCTGTTATTAAGGTATTGCCTATCAGCTCCAAATTCACGCTTCATTGCCTGCTCTATGACAATGGACCTGGACCTAGGAAACTGTTTTCCTTTGCCAGAAGCAGGGATGTCCAGCCCTGTCAGCAGAGGGTACTATTCTCCTCCCATTCCAGGGGGGGTGGCTTGCTGACCAAACTCCTGGAGAGCTCACTGTTTACTCCAATGCCTGGCCCCAAGCGGTTTTTCTTTCTGCTGCCTGATAGGCTTCTGCTGTTTCCACCTCTCAACCCTGACCACATTAGGGTAGCCAGGAGCCCCAGATTGCGTGGGTCTGTGTTGCAAGGAATCTCTGCCCTTCTTTGGTGGTCAGGCTAGCCTTTTCTAATCATGTGTCAGGATCTCAGGCTGAACAGAATATGAATGTCCAGGCTGCCAGATAAAGATAAACTGCTTCAGCCGCTAAGGACAATCAGGATTCATCAGATGATACTGACAAATCCAACGGCTGACTTTCTATTTTTATTTTAGCTCCAATTTTACTGTGTTCAGACATCTCCTAGGAATCTCATAAAAGGTACATTCTGATTCAGTAGCTCTGAGGTGGGGCTGAAATTCTGCATTTCTATAAAGTTCTGAGGTGATGTGGAAGCTGATGGTCCACATACCATCCTTAGAGAAGTGAGGAGTTAGCTTAGCTTTGAGCTCATTTCTGTAATATAATCTTTCCTTTCCTTTCCTTTTTTGTTTTTTAAACAGAACCTGCTGCTGAAAGCCACCACCTGAGTGCAGAATTCCATCAGGAACAGATGAATGCCAAGTTCGCTTTGTTAGTATGCATAAATATGAGGAAAGAAATCAGAACGCTCTGGATTAACAACCATCCCCATCTGATGATGACCTTTGCCACTAAGTATACTAAAACAAGAGAAAATTATTCTCTACAGCATATACCTAAGCCCTCTCTCCCCTCAACCCACACATGGTCTTCTGAACCACAGATCAGCAGTCGTTGAAGTGTATCTGTGAATATGCTCCCATCAGTTTGGTTTTTATCACGGTATGATCCAGTTTGATTCTCTGTAAAAGGCAGAGGGGTCAGGGATATTGTCCCATTGGGGTCAGGGAATATTATCCCATTGGTGTCATATTGACATGAGGTGCAAATGAACGGAATCACTGTTCCTCTGACATGGAATTTGCATTATTATCTCCCAAAGCCTAGACTCACAATTGATAATACAAATAATTAAAATGTTCACATTCATATGCAACGCCTTTATCTTTCAATTTATATTTGATCCTTAGGAAAAAACCAGTAAGTAGTTAATTATCTTCCTCAGTTCTTTTTTTTTTAATATGTTTTTATATATTTTTTAATTAATATGAGGTTACAATATTTAGGTTACATTGTTCCCACTTCAGGGTAAAGTTCCTGAAGAACTTTGTAGAAGAGCCCCGCAAAGGGTGTGTCATACACCCCGACAATGTGCACATTAGGTGAGATCCTGCCTCACGCTCTCCCTCCTTCTGCCAAATGCCCACACCTTGCTTCCCTCTACTTCTGAACTGGACTATATTAGTGTGTTATTAAACTCTACATTGTTTACATTTACCTGGATGAAGTTGAAATACATTCTTCTTAGTAAAGTATTGCAAGAATGGAAAAATAAATATCCAATGTACACCATACATTGCATCCTAGTGTGCCAGTTATTAAGGTCATATGAAATCAATATATAAACAATTACATGCTCCTAAGAGCCCTTTCTGATATATAATCTAATCTAAGACTAGTCAGTCCTATGTCAACATTAATCCAACCTTAGCACAAACACAGTAAAGCATTCACCACACAATATGACATTGGGAGGTTCTAAGTACACCACTTTGCCCCACTACGGCCTCGGTAAGTGAACACGGCCTCGGTAAGTGAACACGCCCTCACACCATATCTTTTAGTGATATGGACCAACACACAGCTCCCCTTTAGGGCTGTTCTGACTACAAGCACTTTTCATGTGTATGCACACGATGTCTGCCTCCTGCTTGCACAAGTCTTTAAAATGGGAGACTCTGTCCTACTCACATGGCAGGCTTCAGCTCAGTGCCTGACAGTAATACACAGTGGTAAAGACTGTGGAATCCAGCAGCACCTGTGGCTCAAAAGAGTAGGGCACCGGTCCCGTATACCAGATGTGGTGGGTTTAAACACAGCCCCGGCCACCAACTGCAAAAAAAAAGGATGTGGACTCCATCCAGACTCCCCGTCTTCATAGGCCCAGCTCTAACTCTTACTGAGGCATTCATCTTACTGAAACATGGGACTGTAAAGGCATCTATTGATACTTCAGTGGATTGTTATAAAGATTAAATGACCAGATAGAAAATGCTGGCAACTAAGACACGCTATATAAGACTCATCTATGATTATCAGCAGATATGTAAAATAATTAGTCTTTCAGAAACAAGAAGAGGATCACATTCATCAGATTATATAATATTCGTTTCTCAGATTATCTTGTGCTTATGGATTTATTTTATTTTCATTATTTACACACACCAATTGATGCATCATGAGTGTAAAAAATTCATTCATCAGAACAAGACATCGTTCCAGGATTAGTCACTTTCCAAACGCTGAAGATGAATCTGGAAAGAAGAGAAAGAAGGTATCCACAAATGAATTTGGCATGACTTCTAGCCTGAAGGAGGAGAAATAAGGAGAAATAAGAAGAATTCTATTGCAGTGCAGAAGTGGCAAACCAAAACATGTGCATGCTAATCATCACCCATGAGGGCTTCTGTTTGTCACCTGCCCAGCATCTACTCCTATCAGCTGGTATTGGATGTCTTATTTCATCAGGGAACCTCCCCTCTGCTCAGTCCCAACGCTTCACAGGGGCTAACCTCAATGAGATTCATCTGGGCTGGTGACTGGACCTGGCTGATCTGACAATTCAATTCCCTCCACGACAGCATCTGGTTCAAGAGCGTACATGTGCCCAAGACAGGGCAAAGTTTCAATTCGGAGACTTCTATGCTCGTGTTGAAAGTAAAATCCTCTTTCTTTCCATGATGACGTTACAACTCTAAGGCTTTAAATATGCAGTGGAGCCATCCCTGGAGGGAAACTGGCCAAAGAGAAGCCAATACAACAGAACATAAATCAAAGAGATTGGGGTGGAGGAGAGAATAGAGATTGGGTTCTTACATGGTTTACCTTGATCTAGCTATGCCTGATTGACCGGTGGACTTTGTTTCCCCTGAGCCACTGAAGTACTTTGTTTTACTTATTCCAAATGGGTTTTCTGCTGTTCTGAACTTGAAGAATGCAAATAAATAAAAAAAATGAAAAAGTTCTAAATCGCAAACTATTTTATTCAGCCTTGATTAACATTACTCGAAAGTGCTTAAAAACAAAACAAAGCAAAACCCCAAACCACAACACCATCTATCAGTATCGTATTTCAACACGACAGTACAAACAAAACCAGCAGAACAAGCTCTCAAGGGCAAAAGCTTTAACGACTTAAGCAACAAAAATGGAGTATAGAATTATAACTCACAACATAAGCTAAACATCTTTGAGTCCATAGATATTTACTACATAGATAAATTAATAAGTGGGGGAGAAGAGAGAAATCTTTCATTTTCAATAAATGGTATAGATATTGTACCCTAATACTCGGGACCACAACGCCCCATTCCATAAGTGTGGGCTTGACATACTGACTTCCTTCCAATGAGCACATGATGGAAGAGGGAACAAAGAATAGCTTGACATTGGAGAAATCACACAAACACTATGGCAGCCAGATGAGCAAGGTCCATGTCCAGAGTCATAGATCATGTTGACAGTATGAATCCTGATACAATGTGACGAAAGTGGCACTTTCTATCCGTGATCTTCCTCCCACAAATGGATACTTGATGATGTTATCAATATTGGTTTGTTAATTAAAACAAATGTACCATAAAAGTTGTTAATGTAAGGATTACATGACATCTGTGCAGGGGGTATTTGAAAACTCTACCTTATCTGCTGAACTGCTCTGTAAATATCAAACTGTTCTAAAAGGAAAAGTCTCTTAATACTGTAATTCCATGTACAATACCATCAAAAATACTAAATACTTAGGATGAAGTTTGAAAAAAGTTGTGTAAGACCTGGACACTGATAAGATATTACTTATTAACACTTGCAAAAAGTGAAAAATTTAATGTAATTTTTACAAACAATAAATAGACACACTGGGACAAAAACAAAACCAATGATTTCTGCTTCATTTAGGCAGTTTGCAAGTAAGTCATGTCCAAAGACATCAGAATTGCATTTCAAGCATCCAAATGAAATGGTGGGACGTAGAGAGAATATTGATCTATGTATGGTTAACTTGTGTTCATTCACAGTTCGTTGAATAAATTTTTTTTTTTTTTGCAGTTTTTGGCCGGGGCTGGGTTTGAACCCACCACCTTGGGCATATGGGGCCGGTGCCCTACCCCTTTGAGGTACAGGCACCACCCTCTTTTTATTAATTTTAATTAAAATCATAACTATACATTTATGTCATGATTTGATATACAATGTGGAATGCTTAAATTAAACTGATTAAGATCACCATTACCTCATCTACTTGTTTTTTTGTTTGTTTGTTTATTTATTTGTTGGGGGGGAGTTAAGACATTTAAAATACACTCTTAGTTAATTTGAAATATACCCTTGCATTGTGCACATTAGGTGAGATCCCACCAAATGCCCTCCCTCCTCTGGCCAATTGCCCTCCCTCCTTCCCCTCCCTTCTCCCTCCTCTCTCCTCCCCTTCACTAGACTATATTTGTCTTTTATCACACATATGAGTGTGTAAGTGTTTATACATTGGTTTAGTACTGAGTACACTGGACACATTTTTTTCCATTCTGGAGATACTTTACTAAGACGAATGTGTTACACTTCCATCCAGGTAAACAAAAAATGTAAACTCTCCATCTTTTTTATGGATGAATAGTATTCCACAGTATACATATACCACAATTTGTTCATCCACATGTGGGTTGATGAGCATTTGGGTTGCTTTCATCACTTGGCAATTAAGAATTGGGCTGGAATAAACATTGTGGTGCAAATATCTTTGTGGTAAAATGATTTCTGTTTCAGGGATCGTCAAACTTTTTAAAGAGGGGACCAGTTCACTGTCCCTTTCAACCACAATCTACACTTTAGAGACTATCCACTTACAAATACTAGTCACCACAAGATATCTGCATTTACAAAAACAAAACACATGCCTATATAAAAACAACCACTAGACCAGTGATTGTCAACCGGTTGACCATGGCACACAGGTGTGCCGTGAGAGGATCTTAGGTGTGCCATGATAGTTTTTAAATTTCATTATTTTCAAAAGAAGTTCAAAGCACAATTTTTTTTACTCTTTTTTTGATCAACATAATTTACGTGTGCCACAAAAGTTTAAATATAGATTCATGTGCACCACGAGATAAAGAAGGTTGAAAACCACTGCTCTAAACAAATATCCACTTCTGCCCTCACAGAACTGATTCCAGAGCCCACTATTCACACTGCCCCCTTTTCATCAAGAAATGTTTAAAACAGTCAATGACTGGGATTCGTGGACCACAACAGAGAGAAAAGGACAACAAACTCCAGTTAGAACAATACATCCCTCTATCTTCTTAATTAACTGAGACTGTAACAATGACTCAAAAGATAGACATTCTACCCTCCCATCAAGATAAAAATGTATAAAGTTATTTAATTCACCTAATAATAAATATATCAAATTTTATTTAACACTTGAGGTCCCTACACTATTACACATCTTGCACCTTTCATAAACCATATACAAAAACGTACAACACTCACCAGACACACCTAATAAATATACTCAAAAACTACATCTCCCCAACACCTGCCATAGTCATAGACACCCCTTCATTTCTACCAAATATGTCTTCTTAACCATTTTATAATGCCTGCTATGACTATTAGTCTTAATATTCAGATTAGCCACTTGGCCTGTACAAAAGCCTCAAATACTACTTCTCAAGCTAGAAACACTATTAACACAAAATGAAGACCAGTTTAAAAAACTTAAAAGATCAAAGTACACTAAACAACACCTTACTAAGTTATAACCATAAATGACAAAATTTCAAAGATATATATTATTTTGTCTAATGATGCCCAGTCAATTAAAAAATACAAACTATTAATAATATAATCCAAAACATCACTCAAAAGAAAATATTCTTTAACACTAAAATACAAACATGATGGTCCTAACACAATAACCACGTTGGGAAGGGGGGTCCTCCTGTTACTCCTATTACTATCTATATTACTATATACAAAACATGCCTGCCCTCCTGTCTCTTTGCTCATTGTATTAATTTCCAACTAAAATACCTTATGATCCCAAAATTAATACTTGAAATCATAGCCATTGTTCCCATGTCAAAAAATCCCCAAAATCCATACATACAAACCCAGAAACAAAACTGAAAAGCGATAATGGATGCTGTTATCCTAAACAACCACTACCTACTAGACACTACTAGACAAGCCCTGATGAAATCAGATAAGCCTACATGCCATTATCTAAAAATGATGTGTTCACTTCCAAACTCTACTATCATAGAGTTGGTAGACTCCATAATACCAAAGACAAAGGATACTCTATACATGCAATAAAATATTAACTATAAATTTAGTCTAAATAAAAATACTTTAAAAATATAACCACTTTAAAAACACAACAAAAAATTTTTTTTGCATTTTTTCTTTTTTCTTTTTTTTTTTTTTTTTTGGCCAGGGCCTGGTTTGAACCCACGACCTCTGGCATATGGGGCCGGTACCCTGCTCCTTTGAGCCACAGGCACTACCCAAAACAACAAAAACAATTTTTTTTTTTTTTAGAAATAATTATTGCAATTTATTGTATTTCCAGGGGTCGAACTTATTCTGGCAAAAGATAAGTTTAAAGTTACCCTGGGAATAACATGTAGTATAGTTAACAGTAGATAACAAGGTGACAATAACTAACCACAGGGGCATGGACATCTGAGAATAACCTGCTTCTGATGCTCTTAACTTTTGTCTCCACAGTTCTGCATTTTACTGGTTGGGCGTGAATTTCTTGGGGGATAATCCCAGATGTGGGTATGATGTAATCTGGATAACTTGACCGCTGTAGGGGTCATAAGCAGGATGTCCTAGAGGTCAGTCCAATTTTTCTTGAGTTGTTTGTCAGGTTTTCCCTTCCAAGTCCTGAGGATCACCTGGTCACCAACCGGGATGTATTGCAAGGTTTCACAAAGCCAGGGAGGGGGGCTCTTTTTCAGTAGTTTAGAGGATGGCATAACGTAACTCAGGACGTGGCAGGGCATGCTGTGACAGAGATGGAAGGTCATCTGCTGGGGGCCTTGAAAAAGTGTGAAAGCCATAGTGGGTCGAAGGTCCAAGGCCCACTGAGTAAGTTCTTTGTCTGGGTAGGTTACTGGAATGCAGGATCTGAAAAATGTCTGAAAAACTATTCCAGGGTAAAGAAGTAAACAGAGGCTTAATCTGGCTTCTTTAAGCCAACTCAGATGAAGTCAGGGTTGTGAAACTATTTAGCAGTCACCTGGGCTAGTGAATTGAGTGATTTTTGTTGAGTCTCAAGGCTTTTGGAGGTTTTCCCCATTGGTCTTAGAGTCAGAGATGAATCGAATCTTCAATCACACTTTTTTTGGCATGTAGTCTATAGATTGGGACCAGCACTTTTGTTTGCTTTTATAATGTTACTTCTGGGGCAGCTATCTCAAAATATGTCAGAGACATGTACTTTGGGGTAAATATATATATATATATATATATATATATTATTTTTTTTTTTTTGTCTTTAGACATTTTTTTTTTTTTTATTGTTGGAGATTCATTGAGGGTACAATAAGCCAGGCTACACTGATTGCAATTGTTAGGCAAAGTCCCTCTTGCAATCATGTCTTGCCCCCATAAAGTGTGACACACACCAAGGCCCCACCCCCCTCCCTCCTTCCCTCTTTCTGTTCCCCCCCCATAATCATAATTGTCATTAATTGTCCTCATATCAAAATTGAGTACATAGGATTCATGCTTCTCCATTCTTTTGATGCTTTACTAAGAATAATGTCTTCCACGTCCATCCAGGTTACTACGAAGGATGCAAAGTCTCCATTTTTTTTAATGGCTGAATAGTATTCCATTGTATACATATACCACAGCTTGTTAATCCATTCCTGGGTTGGTGGGCATTTAGGCTGTTTCCACATTTTGGCGATTGTAAATTGAGCTGCAATAAACAGTCTAGTACAAGTGTCCTTATGATAAAAGGATTTCTTTCCTTCTGGGTAGATGCCCAGTAATGGGATTGCAGGATCAAATGGGAGGTCTAGCTTGAGTGCTTTGAAGGTTTCTCCATACTTCCTTCCAGAAAGGTTGTACTAGTTTGCAGTCCCACCAGCAGTGTGAAAGTGTTCCCTTCTCTCCACATCCATGCCAGCATCTGCAGTTTTGAGATTTTGTGATGTGGGCCATTCTCACTGGGGTTAGATGATATCTCAGGGTTGTTTTGATTTGCATTTCTCTAATATATAGAGATGATGAACATTTTTTCATGTGTTTGTTAGCCATTCATCTGTAGTCTTTAGAAAAAGTTCTATTCATGTCTCTTGCCCATTGATATAAGGGATTGTTGGCTTTTTTCATGTGGATTAATTTGAGTTCTCTATAGATCCTAGTTATCAAGCTTTTGTCTGATTGAAAATATGCAAATATCCTTTCCCATTGTGTAGGTTGTCTCTTTGCTTTGGTTATTGTCTCCTTAGCTGTACAGAAGCTTTTCAGTTTAATGAAGTCCCATTTGTTTATTTTTGTTGTTGTTGCAATTGCCATGGCATTCTTCTTCATGAAGTCTTTCCCCAGGCCAATATCTTCCAGTGTTTTTCCTATGCTTTCTTGGAGGATTTTTATTGTTTCATGCCTTAAGTTTAAGTCCTTTATCCATCTTGAATCAATTTTTGTGAGTGGGGAAAGGTGTGGGTCCAATTTCAGTCTTTTACATGTAGACATCCAGTTCTCCCAACACCATTTATTGAATAGGGAGTCTTTCCCCCAAGGTATGTTCTTGTTTGGTTTATCGAAGATTAGGTGGTTGTAAGATGTTAGTTTCATTTCTTGGTTTTCAATTCGATTCGAAGTGTCTATGTCTCTGTTTTTGTGCCAGTACCATGCTGTCTTGAGCACTGTGGCTTTGTAGTACAGACTAAAATCTGGTATGCTGATGCCCCCAGCTTTATTTTTGTTACAAAGAACTGCCTTAGCTATACAGGGTTTTTTCCGGTTCCATACAAAACGCAGAATCCTTTTTTCCAAATCTTGAAAGTACGATGTTGGTATTTTGATAGGAATGGCATTGAATAGGTAGATTGCTTTGGGAAGTATAGGCATTTTAACAATGTTGATTCTTCCCATCCATGAGCATGGTAAGTTCTTCCATTTGTTAATATCCTCTGCTATTTCCTTTCTGAGGATTTCATAGTTTTCTTTATAGAGGTCCTTCACCTTATTCAACATATATTTCATGCTGACCCCTGTGCTACATGGCACAGCACAGTAGTCAAGGCTAATACAGAGAGAAGTTTGTTAAAAGTGGGATTTTTACTTACAAACATTAAGTGCATCCAAAAGAGGAAAACGTGGAATAAGTGGACAGAAAGGCTAGGCTTTTTATATCTTAAATTTGTGTAATGATGCTCCTGTTTCTGATTATAATTCACCCTGGTGTGCATGGTTAGACAGAGCTCTTGTGATATTGTCATCAGATCCCCCAGAGGTTACTCTGAGGCATCTTGCTTCTTCCCACCCCTAAAGCTTTGTTTTTCTTTTTCCTTGAGTGCTTGCTCTATCTCATCCTCAAAACCACTCTCGCTTTAGTAGCACCCGTCAGGGCAAGGCCCCTTCACAGACATTGTCGTGTCATGAGAAGAGTGTCAGCAGAACTAAACGCTGTGCTGAGGCTGTGGCTGACTTACATTCTGGCTCAAGCTTGATTCTTAGACCAGCACTGAGGCTGTGGTTTCTCAGATTCGCCGGGAAGCGCCCCTACCATCCACATTGAATTCCTCGCCCAGGCATCAGTGTGCTTTTTTTTCTGTGTTATCCTTATTATTCATGAACTTTGTTTGCTAATTCATACGCCTTTATATGTAGATGTTTAGATATCTACATAAAGTTAAATAGTAAACTAATAGGTTTCGGCGTGTTTTGGAGTTCCTGATGCAATTCCAATACAAAGCCAGGGCAAAAGCCAAGGGTCTGTGAGTTGCTGCAGTCTCTTCCTTGCCAGAAAGTCCTCTCTGTGCCAGCTCACAAAGAGCTTTCTTTTGCCCAATGCCCTCAGTGTCGCTGACTGCCAGTCTGCCGTCTAGTCTGCGGGGCCTTGTTCTGTGTAAACAGTCCGTGCTTGGTTTCTTTTTTTTTTTTTTTTTTTTACAAAAACTGTATTTTCCAAAAATGTTGCTGATCAGTTACAGCAAACAGAACCGCGACCCTCGAGGAAAACTGTCACTCTAGGCTCCTCTTTGACCACAGCAGCTATATGGAAGCAGCTGCAGCTTCGATAAGGGCCACCGTGCTTGGTTTCTTCTATGATGCTGCGTGGATAAGTGTTCTTGAGGTTGAGGGTCATCTTTTTTTTTTTTTTTCTTTTGCAGTTTTGGCCGGGGGCTGGGTTTGAACCCACCACCTCCGGCATATGGGGCCGGCGCCCTACTCCTTCGAGCCACAGGCGCCGCCCGATCTTTTCACTTTTTTACATTCCCCTCAACACTTTGCACTATGCTGCTCAGTAGACATGTCTTCAGAATTTTTACTTAGACAACAATGAAATATCTCCTTATTATACTGACTATATTCTTCAAGTGGAATACATATGTGTGTGTCAAGAATTTCTTTTCAAGTACTGAGCTAAATGATTAATTGTTACTGGGATGTGTTCTTTCATTAAGGAAATATAAAAAGATGTATAAACGTAAACATAGCTTTTTAGCTATTTAATTTGGGGATTACCCAGTTCAGTGTGCCTCCTATTTAGCAGATTCTTATTGATATTATTTTTGATCTCTAACCTGATACAAATTATTCAGATGCTTGGTTGATTAAAGGAGAAACTTTTTTTTTTTTTTCTAATGGAGTCACAGAGAGCTGAGCTGACTCAGACCTTGGTAAAACACCATTCTCACTAGTTGACCACAAGTACATATATAAACCAAAATCAAAATGATGTTCACAGTTGGCTCGGTGCCTTTGGCTCAGCAGTTAGGGTGCCTGCCACTTAATGGGAGCTGGCGGGTTTGAACCCAGTCCAGCCCTGCCAAACAACACTGACAACTACAACAACAACAAAAATACCCGGGTGTTGTGGTGGGCTCCTGTAGTCCCAGCTACTTGGGAGGCTGAGGCAAGAGAATCCCTTAAGCCCAAGAGTTTGAGGTTGCTGTGAGCTGTGATGTCACGGCACTCTACCCAGGGTGACAGCTTGAGACTCTGTCTCAAAAAAAAAAAAAAAAAATGACCTTCACACACAAATAGTATGGAATTTTTTTTTCACTGATAAATGGCAAAATTTAGCAGCACTGAGTGAAGTTAGCTTCTAATGCTCTCTGGAGTGAAACCATTATGTTTTCCTGGGTGACTGAGCCTAGTACTAACGTCCATCAGAGCAGCTGCCGGGAACTGCCATGCTTTGATTAAACAGGGTATTAACCACAGGCTGGCTGCTTGAACCACACTGATAAAGACAAAATTCACCCTGTCTACCAAAAACACTCTTCCCATGCAAAACTTAGTAATGAAAATAAACAAAAGCTTTAACTGTCAAGTATATGTATCATGAAGAATGGCAGAGTTTTGTTTTTTATTCATGCCATTTTGCTTTTCTTTAATTGCTTAATTAGCTTTGAAAACTATTGTGTGCATTCCTTTATAATATTGTTTAGTTTGAAGGTAATCGTGAAAGAAAGTGGAAAATTAATATCACTTCTTGACAGCCCCCATTTTATTTAACCTAAAGAACGTTACTTAAAAGATTTTGTAATTTGTCAAAGGCTGCCATCCTTTCATTTGAGAGTGAGTTAGCAAATTAACAGTAAGAGTAGATAGTGTTAATGGAAATGGTGAGACTGTATTAAGAGTGACTTATTCCCTGCGGAAAATAATTACTGCTGATGCCAAGTTTGAACAATATGGAATTTAGAAGTTACTTCATGGTACCATCGTAGTGATTTATCTCCAGGCTTGCATTAAGTGAGGATTGTGTTTTGTTTTTTTTTTTTGTACTTTATAATTTATAAAATACAATATGATCATTAACATACAAGATCTCTTCTAATCCTAACAATCCTAGGCAAAAAGTGAAGTTCAAATGTTAGGCCTAGTGGGCCTAGGATAAGGCAGAAAGGTGTCAGGCCTAGTCTATAATAGAAAAATATCAGGTAACTCCTGGCAAATTTCCAGACTGAAAGCTTTCAAAAAAAAAAAAAAAAAAAAGAAAGAAAGAAAAGAAGAAAGAAGTCTAGTCCCCTCCCAAGATAGATGGGAAAGTACTAATTGATTTCTTGCTTCTAGTTTACTCCCAATTTCTTACTTGGCTAATTCCCTGGGAAACAGACCGGGAGGTACCAACTGTTCCTGGACTGACCTTTAAACAATACCAGGTGGGGAAAGTACTGAAACTAAGATATATGGGGGGAAAGTACTGAAACTAAGATGGATGGGGGAAAATATTAAAACAAAGATGTATGGCTAACTAACCGCAAAATTCTGCTTCTGTACAATGCTTGCTTGTTACCTTACCCGGATGCACCTGGACAGCCTGGGAGCCAACCAGGATGCAGACCAAGCCTTAGAAACCCGACTCCTTAAGCACTCGGGGCTGCTCTCAGAAACCCCTTATTGGGACACTGAGGCAGTCGCCAGCCGGCTCTTGAATAAAGAGACTCCCTTACAAATTCGGCTTATCTGTGTGGTCTCTGGGGAACTCCTGGAATTAACACAAAGAGATTGAGACCTGTCCCAAATTAGACAGTAAGTGACAGAGGCAAGTCATCTGATCTAAATCCTTCACCCCTTCTACTGTGGTAAAATATCAGGAAAGGAAAGCGATCAGGACTGCGATGTATTCTGTTTCATCAAAAATATTTATCCTCTGCATTTCCCTAGAGGGAAAATGGACCCTACTGAAGGTGGGAAAGCAACCTCCGATTTGGAGGGAGGGGCAGGGCATGGCCCCTTGATACTATTAGTCCAGAATTCATACCTGGCAATTCTGTCTAACAATACCAGCCATCTGTTTGATACTGCTTGTGCTCTGAGATTCCAGACACCTGTTATCTACAAGGAGTGTGGCTTTCCATTCCCATCCGTAACCGTCCCAGAGATTTGGCCAACTCAAGACTCACATTAGAGGAAAATTAAGTACCTATCCCCCTTGTATTTCAGTAGATTGACAACATTAATAATGGTCTGCTTCCAGTGACTCTCATAGGTCTGCTCAGCTTCCCCTGAGGAAGTCAATCTGCCTTCCCTCTCTTCACCTCTCTCCCCCTGCAAATAAAGTTCAACTAGCAAGTACCTGAGAGGGTGGGAAAGATATTCCTTGTCACCTCTCCACTTCCTTCAACTCGCCCATATTTCTTATTCCTCTCACCTTGTACTCCTGCACCACTTCCTCCAAAGGCACCATGCTGTGATGTTTGTGGCTCCTGAATTCTCGGCACACCACACAGATGCCCTCTTTGTCCACCTCGCAAAAGTGGTTCAGGGCTTCCTGGTGTTTGGGACAGATGCCCTGATCAGTCCTCTCCACACCCCCCATAAGGAGTGGGGCACATCTGGCGAATCCGTGTTGGCCAGCTGCAGGTTGGGACCAACGCTGCCCTAATGTTAAGCTCTTTCGGCACTGGGGGCAAATGAACTGCCCTGGAGGGGGTGAGTGTGTGTCAGGGTACACCTCTTCATCCTCTTCCTCATTGTAAGCTACCAATTCCTTCTCATCTTCTGGGTAGACATCGGTTCTCAGGTCAAGTCTCAAGCCTCCTATGTAATAGTCCCGATCTTCCTGGTCCTCTTCTTCCTGGTCCCACACATAATCCACATTGTTCCAATTACTTACACCACTGTCACCAACCCAGAGCTCATCATCCTCTGGATCCTGGAACAGCTCCTCGTCTGCATTCCCCCATACAATACCTCTGGAATGGAGTTGTCCCATCCACCGATGGCCCCCACAGCTCCCTCATCCTCCTCCCATTCATCATCTTCGTCCAGGTCTTCCTCATTTTCCTTACCCCACAGTTGAGTCACACACCCTCGGCAGAAGTTGTGGACACGGATCCTTGAAGTAATCCAGGTAGATGGCGCACACCGCTTCCTCCTGAAGTGTTTGATTGCGTAGTGGCACAGCTAACCGTCTTAACTTGCTGCTGGCCGGTGTACATAGTCAGCTCAAAGGTGAGGAAAGGGAATGCGCCTGCAGGCTTGCCTCCAAATTACGCTGGTGACCCAAGGCTGTCCATGACCTTGCGCTTCCTCCTCAGGCCCTCAAAGAAGCCTTCCTCCGCTCTCTCTGGACACCATTGCCCCAGATCCAGTCTCACAGCTGTCTTCTGAGGTCGGCAGGAACAGAACTGGGCTGCGGCGCTAATTCCTGTGGAGGTTCAGCAAGCAGGCCCCGACCCTGTACGGCTTCTCGCTACCCTCAGGGCTTGCCCCAGCCGGCAGTGTCCCCCTCAGGGGCTGCCGCTCGGTCCCCGCGGGAGACGACCAAGAGTGACATAGAGGACTGTGGTTTACTTTAACCTGAATCTAGCTAATGTAAGTTAATAGCCTATTATATATACTGTAACTGTAAACTGTTAGAAAGCAAAAGGTAGCTTTCAATAACAAAAGATAACAAAAGTAAAATAACAAGAGTAAAGGTAACAAATTCAACATTTGCTAAGGCAAAGTGAGTTAATATCAAAAAGTATTTGTAGCTCATGTGGCATAATATTAAATTTTAAAATGTTCCCAGAACTTGGATATGTTCAAGATGGAGTCTCAATAAAATGTGTCTTAAATATTGAACAAGTAGGCTTGGCGCCTATAGCTCAGCGGCTGGGGTGCCGGCCACACACACTGGGGCTGGCAAGTTCGAACCGGGCCGGGCCTGCCAAACAACAATGGCAACTACCACCACCACCACAAAAAATAACCGGGTGTCATGACGGGTGCCTGTAGTCCCAGTTACTTGGGAGGCTGAGGCAAGAGAATCGCTTAAGCCCAAGAGTCTGAGGTTGCTGTGAGCTTGATACCTCCGCACCCTACCGAGGGCGACATAGTGAAACTCTGTCTCAAAAAAAAAAAAATTTTTTTTGAACAAGTACTATTGTTACTTTTTTCACAATTACTACAGCAATTTGGAATACAACTATAGGATTCTGAGTACTGCTTTGCTTATTCTTATCTGAACCATTGCAATTTGTGCTTTTTTTCCCAGTAAATACAATCTGGAAAGCAAACACTTCTGCCATGGCAAGTACCGTTGATGAAAAATTATCTTTATTTAATGAGATGTATGAAGTGAGGAAAAAATATTTTTTCTGAAGAAACAATTGCTCTGAGGACAACTTGAGGGCATAGTTGACAGCATTACAGGTAATGTGGGCAGTTTCAGATCAAATTCAGATATAAAAATGCATTTACGTATGTTGTACGAGTACTTGCCATTCTAAGCACATTTTCAGACTTACAGGTCTAACTAATTTAACATAAAGATGAATCAATGCAAATCTATAATTTTTTCCTTGCTTCAATTATTATTTTCTAAAAGTTATACTGATTTGATTGGCAGATATAAATCTAACAATTTAGTAGATGTTATAACTCAACAATAATAGCTTAAAGAATAACTGTTAGGTTTAAGCCCAAATTAATTTTTAAAATTCATGTGTGTATCCTATTTTGCTTATTAAATCAACAGATCTTTAAAGAAAATCTTCATATGAATTATGGTGATATGATTCATAGCATATGCTGTTACGCTCTCTCCGAATGTGAGAGAAAAAAATTTTTAAAGATGGGGAAACATTACAGTGTTTAAGTAGTGAATGTTATTTTTTTCAAAACAGCAGCAAGATCAAGACCAAATCATTTCTTCAGTTTACTTTCATGCTTGATACTGACAAAAGACCAGTGTGACATCATAATCTACCTTTTATAAATACCTTTTAAATTATAAAACGAGTTCATACTCATTTCAGAAAATGGAAGCAAAAAGATTAAAAATGTTATCTAAAATCCCAACCTTCAGAATGACTCGTAAAATATTTTTCACAATTGGGTACATGTTTTAAAAGTAGCAAATTAGTTTGCCACTTGACTTGGTTCCCATGAAGAACTGTGAGTGCCTTTCACAGTGTAGTTTTCATATCTGAAACTGTCCAGCTCTTAGAGTGCACTGCATGCAAGGAAATTAGCTAAAAACACACAACCTTGGAGGAGATGATCGTCCAGAAGCAGAGGCAGTAGTCCAGGAGTTAATGCCCAGAGGAAACTTCCTTAACAAGATGTAAAATTCCTTGAGGAAGGAATGAAATCCTGCCATTTGCAGCAACATAGATGAACTGGAGCACATGGTGCTAAGTGAAACCAGCCAGGCAGGGAAAGACAAATACCACACACTCTCACTCATGTGGAATCTGAAAAAGCTGATCTCATGGATGGTGAGAGCATAACAGTGGTTACCTGAGGCTAGAGAGGGAAAAAGGGAGAGAAGAGTGGAGAGAGGTTTGCCAAGGGATACAAAGTTACAGTCAATCAGGAAGAATAAATTCTGGTGGCTATAATAGCTAGTAACAGTGTAGTGTGTATTCCAAGATAGCTAGAAAAGGGGATCCTGCTAGAAAAGAGGACCCTGAAAATTAGTATGACCAAGAAATGGTAAACTTTTGTGGTGATGGACACGATAACCATCGTGATTTGATTATTATACAATATACACATGTATGAAAACACCACACTGTAACCTGTAAACATGTACAACTGTTATATGTCAAGTATAAACAAAACTTTTAAAAACACACACAAAAAGAATAAAACTCCTAAGGACAAGCTTTATTTATTCTATTTGTGTTGCTGCCTAGTCTCAGTCTTTTTTTTTGGCTACAAGTGACAGAAAACCAGACCCTACCTGGCTAGAGCATGAATGAAAGTTGTTGGCTTGTGTTAACAAAGCTCTTTCAGAATAGCGCCAGCTGCAGGCTGAGCTGGATCCAGGTGTCTCGTTCACACCACCTGGCCCGAGTGCTGCTCTCCAGTTCTCGGTTAGCTTCCTTCCCCTTCACTCCTTCTCAGGTAGCTGTTCCCTCACACAGACAGGAGCACTTGTGCTACCTCTGGGCTACACACTTTCAGTTCAAGTCTGGCTGCCTGCCATCCGGGGAGCTTCTTCACCATCACCCTGGGATTCCTTTTGAACCAATCTTGGGTGGGATTCTTTGTTTCCTTACCCCATATTTTTTGTTTGCTCCCTTGTTTGGCTGGAGCACCTACTCTCTCAGCTTTCTGGAATGAAATGGCTTGAGATTTCTTGTGACCAAAATGTTTCTTTGGTTTACCCTTCTACTTACTAGTTTCCTGTTGTGAGAAAGACTCCCATTTATTATTGTTATTATTAATTATTTCAGATTAATACAAGGGTACATATGATTTCGTTACATTGTGTTTGTTAGGTAAAATCCAAGTTGTAGTTGAGCACATTACCTGGGAGGTGTGCAGTCTACCCCTATATTGTACCTGTTAGGTGACAGCTTATCAAACCCCCCTTTTCCTCTCCTCTCTTTTTTTTTTTGCAGTTTTTGGCCAGGGCTGGGTTTGAACCTGCCACCTCCGGCATATGGGGCTGGTGCTCTACTTCTTTGAGCCACAGGTACCACCCTCCTCTCCTTTCTTTTTGAATTTAATTGTGATTTTCTCTGACATGGGCCTATAGTTGCTGATCTACTAGTTTCCTATTAGTAGTAAATTTAATTTTAGTATTGGATGCTTGCTTTTCCATAGGAGGATATTCTCCAAATCCTTCCAGGTAAATACAAAACATGGAAAGTGTCTACCTTTCTTGGTGGCTGAACAGTATTCCACAGTACACGTATACCACCGTTTGTTAATCCATCCATGGTTGATGGGCACTTGGGTTATTTCCACATCTTGGCGATTGTGAATTGAGCTGCTCTAGACATTCAAGTACAAGAAGCTCCCGTTGTTACTAGTATCTGGTCTTCTTGTCTTCCTGGGGACACCCCAGAAGGGGACCCCCTTGCAGGACCTTTGCAGTTAGATGGTCTTGTGATGAGTTAAGCTAATGAAATAGAAGCTTAACTTCCTTCCTTCCTTTCCACCCTCCCTCCCTCCCTTCCTTCCTTCCTTTCTTTCTATTTAATTGAAACATATCTCCATGGAACAGATACACAATTAATGTGAAGAAAAATTCAAAACACTCCTGAGGGGAAACAAAGAAAATGCAAACAAATGGAAATCTGTATCCTTGGAAAGCAAGATTTGTGATCAAAACACTATCAGTAGTGGACAGTCTGTTAATTATGAATAAATGTCCCAAAAGGATTTTCTTTTTTGAGGGAAAACTAAACAATTAGATTCTAAAGTTATTAAGGAAAGAAAAACTCTGACGAAAAAGAAGTTATATTCTCAAATATATAAAGCAGATGGAATCAGGTTGGTGGCAGTTCCAGAATAAATCTACTAGTATTGCTCCAAAGTCAAAGAAGAAATTGTGCTAATGGTGGTGTCCAGAGCAGATATTGGGGCTAGAGATACCTGTGCTTTGTTTTAAAAGCTGCTTTGGGAGACACAGCCAGGAGCAGGGGCTCACGCCTGTAATCCCAGCAATGTGGGAGGCTGAGGAGGGAGAATTGCTTAAGCTCAGGAGTTTCATACTCATCTAAGCAAGAGTGAGACCCCAACTCACGAAAAAAATTGAAAAACCCAGCTGGGGGCCGTGACAAGCACCTCTAATCCCAGTGGCTTCCGGAGGCTGAGGCAGCAGGATGCCCACAGCCCGAGTCTGAGGTTGCAGTGAGCTATGACGCCACTGCACTCTGCTCAGGGGCATTGGGTGGGACTCTGTCTCAACAACAACAACAACAACAACAAGCAAAGAAATAAAAAATAGCAAGGAATTAAAATTAAAAAAAAAAACAAGGAGGATACACACTAAGAAGCCAAGCAACTTGCAGAATCTAAGTGTTGGCCTGTCCAGTCACACAGCCTGCTTCAAATCAGCACGTGGCTATGTCTGAAAAGCAATCTGGAAGAATAAGACAAGTTCTAAAATAAAAAAAAATCCTGTGGTTGTGTCTCATGGATACGGGCCTCACTGAAGACCTAATCAGAGGCTGAAAGACAAAACAGGAGAGTTTCCCAGAATGTGGTGCAATATAAGATATCGGGGACAAGATGGAACCATCAGCCATTGTAATAAGTACGAGTGGTGTGCAGGGCAGCACTTGGGTTCCTATCACTCCCAATTCTGTGTTAGCTTTCTGACCTTGGATGGATTAGATAACAAGTTGAATCCTCGATTTCTTTATCTGTGAACTGGGGACAATGCCTAGAGGTGAGGAGCTATCTCACAGGGCAGGTTTGAGCATTATATGAAATACCAGAGTTGGAAGTGCTGAGGCCCTTGAGCAGAAGTCAATACTGCTTAGCTATTTTCCCATCATTATCAATATTACTAATAGGCCCCCAGACATGTTAAGAATAAATATATGACCACATTCCATTCACAAAAGTATGCTTAAAATGAATAATGACCAAGATAGTCACGTGGTTTACAAAAAGGAGATGAAAAATTGTGAAGTTAGAAAAACAGAATTCAAACTTGAAAGTATTAAAAAGGACATTTTATATTTATAAATAAAAATATGAAGACAAGAACAATGAACCATTATGACCAAACTCCACGCTGTCAAAATATATAAAGAAAAACGAGGCCGGAGCAGTGCCTCAGGCTTGTAATTCCAGCATTTTGGAAGGTTGAGATGGGAGAATCACTTGAAGCTAGGAATTTGAGATTGTCCTGGGCAACCTAGCAAGACCCTGTCTCTAAACAGAAAAAATTAGCCCTGTGAGGTAGCAGGCACCTGTTGTCACAGTCAGTGGGAAGGCTGAGGTGGGAGGATACCGAATTGAGGGTGCAGTGGGATATGATTATGCCACTGTACTGCAGCCTGGGTGACAGAGGGAGACATCAACTTAAAAAAGAAGAAGAAGAAAAAGAAAAGTGAATTGACAAGCTAATAGTCAAACTGAAAGAACTTAACAATTTCTCAGAATACTTAAAATAGATAGAATATAGACAAAAATAAATGACATGGAGGTTTTAAATATGAAGATAACAAGGTTGATTCAAAAGCAATTTGAAGGGTGGTGCCTGTGGCTCAAGGAGTAGGGCACTGGCCCCAAATACTGAAGGTGGTGGGTTCAAACCCGGCCCTGGCCAAAAACAAAAAACAAATAAACAGAAAAACCCTGCAAAACCAATTTGAATTGTAATCAGTTTTTAACCCAGTAAAGAATACATAGTCTTTGAAAATACACAAAGAATATCTACAAAAATTGACATAGTATTAAATCAGAAAGTCTCAATAAATTTCAAAAAGTGGAAAACATCCACACTAATTTTCTAGCTACAGTGCAGTAAAACTAAAAATCAGAAATAACAGAAAAATTTAAAAAATAAAAAAATTATATGTATTTGACAATAACAAAACAGAGGGCCATTCTGTTACTCTTGGGTAAAACAGGAGGTTGCAGCTGGCACTGCCAACAGTTCATGCTGGAATAACCCAGGAGTTAATAATCCGTGGAGTAAGATCAGCAGGGTACAGACAAAACACAAGAAGACGAAGTAAAACAAATGAACTCCAAAAGTCAGAAAACAGTTCAAAACATGGAAAACAGAATTTTTTTTTTTTTTTTTTTTTTTGTAGAGACAGAGTCTCACTGTACCGCCCTCAGATAGAGTGCCGTGGCGTCACACGGCTCACAGCAACCTCTAACTCTTGGGCTTAGGCGATTCTCTTGCCTCAGCCTCCCGAGCAGCTGGGACTACAACGCCCGCCACAACGCCCGGCTATTTTTTTGTTGCAGTTTGGCAGGGGCTGGGTTTGAACCCGCCACCCTCGGCATATGGGGCCGGCGCCCTACTCATTGAGCCACAGGCGCCACCGGAAAACAGAAATTTTAAAAGATAAAAGCAGAAGCTAAAGAGACAAATAATAAAATCTAATAAGCCCCAAATCAAGTTCTTTGAAAATACAAGTACATAATAAAGCTAAGAAATTATTGGCAATCCTGATGCAGAAAAAAAACCCAAGAATTAGAAAAGATATATTAACTACAAATGGAAAAGACTTCCAATACTGTAATCAATTCTATAGAACTATATTTGAAAATCTGGAAGAAATAAATGTTTTTAGGAAAATATAAACTACTAAAACTAACTAAAGAGCCAGAAGGCTTACATTTTTTTTATTTCTACTTTATTTCTTTGGGGACACCACATTTCTACTCAATGAAGAGAAACATTTTTACAGTAGCCTTTTACTTTTTTACTCCTCTTATGCCATGAATGCACAGGGAGCAGGTTCCAGCAGCCCAGGCTGCCTTCCCCAGAGCGAGCCTCTGGAGCAGGTTGGTGCTTCAGTCAAACCCAGGTACCTTCCTCTTTGCCTTCCTTCTTTTTCTGATCATCTTTCTTCACATGTTTCAGGAGGCTATCTTGGCTTTTAGAGTGCTTAATATGCTCAATAGGAACATTAATCCTCTTGGCAAGAATCATGCCCTGAACTTGTTTATGTACAATGCCAACAGTGTGCTGGGTAACGTAGACTCCTCCAGTTTTGCCCTGGTGACATCTGTGTGGCACCATTACCTTGATGTCTACACTATCATCTTTCTTACAGACACGCATATATGTGGCCAGAGGAACATTTCCATGTTTTCTAAAAGGCCTAGAGAATGTGGATCAGGTGTCTCTCCTTTCTCCCTTTGTGTTTGTCATTTTGGCGAATTACTAAAAGCTCTGGCTGAAAGGAGATTTAAATTCTTAATTTTTTTTTTTTTTTGCAGTTTTTGGCCAGGCCTGGGTTTGAACCTGCCACCTCCAATATATGGGGCTGGCGCCCAATCCTTTGACCTACAGGTGCCGCCTGAGATTTAAATTTTTGATGGTTCTCTTAAAGAAATTGGAAAGTTAATTTGAGAGCTATCCCTGAAACAGGCCTCAGATTCAGACAGTATTATGGGGGATTCCAGCGAACCTTTGAGGAACATATGATTCCTGTTATTCCCACTGTCAGAGTGCAAGAACAGATGGAAAGTTTTCCCTCTCATTCCAAGTGTAACAAAACCTTGATATCAAAACATGTTTGCATGATAAGTATATGAAATAATGCATATGATAAATTAGCTTGATTCAGCCATTCAAATATCAAAACATCATGTTATACACCATAATATGTACAATTTTTATTTGCTGAAACCAAATGAACCTCATTTGCACACAGGAGGTTTATATGGGAATGCATTGAAAAGGTCTGGAAGGAATCCAGCTGTTAGCCAGCTACCTCCTGGAAAGGGCTAAAACAGGGGCTGCGGATATGAGACTTGCGCTGCCTTTCCCAAACACTTCTCATGGTTTTATCTTTTTTCAATAAGTTTATACTAATGGATTAACTATGCAGTGATGGTTTAAAGCATTCATTATTTTACATATATTTATCACTTTAAAGAAGCAGCAGGAGGTAGTATCCATATCAGGAGCTGGCAAATTTTTTCCTGTACAGACCCAGATAGTAAACATTAAATAATTTAGGTTTGGGGGCCATACAATCTCTGTCACAACTACTCAACCTTGGTGGCTAGTATGGAAGCAAGTGTGGACCATATGTAAACAAATGGACAAAGCCGTGTTACAATAAAATTTTATTTTAGGGAGGCGCCTGTGGCTCAGTGAGTAGGGCACCAGCCCCATATACCAAGGTTGGCGGGTTCAAACCCGGCCTGGGCCAAACTGCAACAAAAAAATAGCTGGGCGTTGTGGCAGGCGCCTGTGGTCCCAGCCACTTGGAAGGCTGAGGCAAGAGAGTTGCCTAAGCCCAGGAGTAGGAGGTTGCTGTGAGCCGTGATGCTACAGCACTCTACCCAGGGTGATAAAGTGAGATTCTGTCTCTACAAAAAAAAAAATATATATATTAAAAAAAAATAACAGGTTTCAGGTTGGATTTGGTCCACTGATCTCTGTCAGTGGGGAAATTGGTATATCTATGCATTTTATGAAATCACAGTCTAATATTTCATTCATCTGCTCAGCAAATATTTATTGAGTACCTCTAGATTCTAAGCATTGTTCTAGGAACCAGGGGTGTACCAGTGAGTGAAAAAAAGTCAGTGTTCTCACAGAGGTTGCATTTTATTTGGAGAAAACAGACAACAAGCACATAAAAAACACATGTCTCCGAGTGATAAATGCTATAAAGAAAACAAAGCAGGATGAGAGATAAAGGGGCTGGAGTTGGGGTTGGCACAGTTTTAGAAAAGGCAGTAAGAAAAGCCTCTCTCCAAGGTATGTCACCAGCAGACAGACAGAGGTGTGCTGTGCAGGGTCCTGAGTAAGCTGTTTCAGAGAGTGTGAAGTCCTGAGCCAGCGGTGTGAGCCAGGGGAAGGTTGGTGTGCCTGCAGAGTGGCGGGTGGGGGGTGGAGCCTGCAGAGTGGTGGGTGGGGGTGGAGCCTGCAGAGTGGCAGGTGGGGGTGGAGGCTGCAGAGTGGTGGGAGGGGGTGGAGCCTGCAGACTGGTGAGTGAGGGTGGAGCCTGCAGACTGGTGAGTGGGGGTGGAGCCTGCAGAGTGGTGGGTGGAGGTGGAGCCTGCAGAGTGGTGGGAGGAGGTGGAGCCTGCAGAGTGCAGGTGGGGGTGGAGCCTGCAGAGTGGTGGGTGGGGGTGGAGCCTGCAGAATGGTGGGTGGGGGTGGAGCCTGCAGAATAATGGGTGGGAGTGGAGCCTGCAGAGTGGGGGTGGGGGTGGGGGTGGAGCCTGAAGAGGGAGGGTGGGGGTGGAGCCAGCAGTGTGAGCCAGGAGAAGGCTGGTGTGGTGGGTAGAGCGGTGGGTGGGGGTGGAGGCAGGGAGGGGGAGGTGGGAGTCCAGGTCCAGGGATGACTGGAGGTGGCAGCGTGCTCAGGAATGGGCATATTTGCATACAGTTTGGTGGATCTGGCTGGACTTGCCTGTAGGTTGGATGTGGGGTGAAGAAAAAAGAATGAATGGAAAAATGACGCGTTTTAGACAGAATGGCCTGAGCAAATAGTGGGTATGGCAGGGGGCTGGTCGTGAGATGATTTTACGTGCATTGTCTGGGTGGCCTATTAGACGCAAGTGGTTTCTGCAAATGGGCAGTGAGTTGGAAGGTCTGTGGTTCAGGGAGGGGATTGGCTGGAGATGCAAATTTGGTATTCACAGGGTAGAGGTCGGTGTAATCATGAGGGAAGTACAGAGAGGAAGTGCAGCATCTGAAACCCTAGAAAAGCACAGGGATCCAGGGTTCAGCCAAGAAGGGAAGGTTCAGTAGAGTGCCCTGGCGTCACAGCTCACAGCCAAGAAGGGAAGGTGTGCAGGTGGGTGAGGAGGGACGCTGGGAAGTGTGGGTCCAGGGACCTAAGGGAAATGCAAATGAAAGGCCAGAAGAGGAAAACAGAGAAAGTTCCTGCTGACAGCCTTCACAAGGAAGAAGTCAGCAGGGAATACCTGGTGAGGAAGTCAAGGTCACACAGGCCGCAGTTTTGGGTTGTGAACTGGGTTCTTGGGGCAGGGTTGGAGGCTGGCGTGCCTTTCAGGTCTGCTCACTGCAGGGTAACCAAAGAGCTCCATCCAGAGCTGTGCTGGGTCTACAGAATTACAAGGTGGACTTAACTTTCCTTCCCCTCATGTGTCCATGTGTGGGAAGAGTATGAGGAATGAAACAAAACCACCAATATTTTCTGATAAGCATGAAAACAGGGGCCTAAGGAAGGGTGTATGGAAACAGAGAGGAAGGTCCCATCCCGTTTGCCAGGTCTGTTTGATGGAGGATGAGGGCAGTGTTCAAACAAGATCCCCATGGATTTAATCAGTCAAAAAATCTAGACCCCACGTAGGATATTGCCACGATGACCAGGCCTGGTGACCCACATCAGGTTGGTGGCAGTTTGGCTGTTTTCTGCCCGAGGCCAAGGCTCTGGTGGACAGGGGTGTGCAGGCGGCCAGTGCTCCATCCTAAAGCTCATGCACCAGGCCCACCACATCTCCAGTTCGCGTCTGGGCACACACATCTTGTGGATGAGATATCTACACCAGATGAGTGGAGGACACGGGATCTGGAAAGGGTACAGAACACAGGCCCTAGAGTGAGTCCTTTCATCTCTGAGCCTCAGTTTCTGAACTGCAACTTCGGGACAAGTGTGCTTCGCTGCGCCAGCGAGATAAGGATGATTCGTGGAAATGGCTCGCGAACTCTGGGGGCTGTGGATGTAATTAGAAAGTTCTCAGTACGTCACAGCAGCATCCAGACCCACCATGAATTTTTATATAAACAGATGCCAGAGGAACTCATTCAGGAGCTAAAAAATCTAGATATATGACCTGCATTACTTTCCATTCGTCCCACATGGTTCCCTTTTCCACGCATTAAATATTTGTAAGCAGAAGCACAGGATGGCTTGACTTTTCCCTTATGCACAGTCTTGTCTAGATGCAGCCTTTCGCCTGTGCTCCTGGCGGCCACCTGGCATCTTCAGGGCCACAGCCGCCACCTTCTCATTGGTGGATCCTGCCTGAGTCCTGGACACTGTTGCCTTGGTGAATTCATAACAACAGGAGTGGGAGGAGCTGAAGCCTCTCAGATTTATTCACTGGCCTTCACAATTGAGTTCATTCCCCTCGATGAAGCTTTAAATCAGTTATGCTTTTCCTGCTCCTTCATTTTTTTTTCTTCATTGTGTGCTTCTGTGAGCAAGAGGTTTGTCTTCTGCTTTGACAGCTAAGAGCAAAGAAAGGAGAAAAAGCAAATGTCTGCTGTGTCCCAGTTAACTTCAATCTCTCTAGGCCTTCATGGAATGAAGAGAAAAAAACCACAAAGCCACCGCCACAGGTTTTCTGAAACTGAGTCCCGCCTGCGAGTGGGACTGCCTCCCTTGGAGGGACTTGGCTTTCTTCCGGCCGACATTTGCAACACGTCATGAGGGAGAGGTCATGTTCCCTGTTGCCTGGTCTTTCAATGGTGAGCTCAAGGATGTGCAGAGGGCACGTGGTCCCACACAGAAGTCCCGGAAGGGGCTTTCACAACGACAGCAGGTGTCTGTGCAATTTGGACATTTCTTCTGATAGCCAGTGGAATCAAAGTTGATTTTAATGTCAGTGTGACAAAGCCCATTAAGGAAAGAAACCTTCCCAACCTCCTTTTGAAGCCACATCAGGGATGCGGGCACCATGGACTCACAGCCCAAATATAAAACCTTTTGGCATTTTGTGTATTATCACGCTTCTCTTGAGGCATATTTAAGAACTGATCATCTAGCTATTTAATAATGCCACACTGTCATTTCTAGTGTGATACAATAACTCAATGAGGTTCATTTTTCACAGGACTGTATTTCCACATGAGTATGCGATGACTACATTGATTACAATTTCAGACCAAAGTTTCACTGATGCAGAAAAAAATCTATATGTTGTTGCAGGTTGTTTTTTAGGAACAAATGGGTTTACATTATGTACCCTGTGGGTGAATCTACAAACTTAAATACTATAGCAAAATTTTAACTATGTTCTTCAAGTAAAGGCAAGGAAGTATGCACATTGTTAGCAGTAAACCGTGAACTCAAAGGAAGTGGTGATGTAAAAACCAATGCAGACAGAATGTTCAGGTATGGTCCTGGCAGGCCATGTGTTCTCTGCATGCCCTCCAGCAGAGTTCTAAACACGGGACACCCTGTTTAGAATCTGGGGCTAGAAAAAGACAGTGAAGTCAGAGAGAAAATATGCATGAGAATAAAGGGAAGAAGAGACTGGGAGATTCATGGTCGCTTAATGCTGGTAAGAACACAAGTAGCTATGGAGACCCAAGAGCCAACCTAGGAATTTAGGCAGGGTCGGCAGTAATAGTTCCTTGGAAAATGGATGTGTAGCAACAGTATTAGCTTCGTTTTAAACTTTCAAGGGAAATAGCTCTGGGACTTAAGACTGAAGATGGGGGCATGGGAGGGAGGACACAGGTCTCTGCTCCTAGACTGTCCAGTACATGTTTTGCCCCAGGGGCACCCACATCAATGCAGACCCTAAGAGAATAGTTGGTGGCAGATGTAAGTCTTGGGGGTGGGGGGAAATTACCCTCTCCAGGAATCAGAAGACCGAAAGCCTTAGAAACGTGAACAAAGAAAGCTACAACAGGGAGGCTGCTTCGGACCCCAGCCCTGGGTCCTGCTTTCTTAGGGTCCAGCATAGAGCAATGATTTGAGGACTGTTCTTTCCATCTGCACTAGTCTGGATTCTCCTGGGAAAGAGAACACACACACACACACACACACACACACACACACACATATACACATACACATATACACACATACATACACACACACATATACATATACACATACACGCATAAGCGTAATAATCTCATCCAAAAAAACTTGACAGAAACATGAAGAATGGTATATATATATATTTTTTTTTTATGAAATCATAGCTGTGTACATTGATATAATCATGGAGCATCAGTCACTAGCTTCACAGACCGTTTACCAAGTTTCACATATACCCTTGTAAGATGCACCGCTGGTGTAATCCCACCTATCCCCTTCCCTCTACCCACCTCCCCCCAAGAATATTTGACCAAAGATCTGGGCCCAGCTTAGTTGAAACATAAAATTAACCACCACACCATCCTTGGGGTAGGAGTACTGAAAAAAAAGGGAGAAGAAAGAAGGATCTAGGTTAGGACTCAGAAATAGGTAAGATGTATTAAGGAATAATAAGGCTGGGCACTGTAGATCACTTTTTTTTTTCTTTTAGCCAGTCTCACTCCTTCATCCTGGGTAGAGTACCATGGTATCATAGCTCGCAGAATCCTCAAACTTCTGGGCTTAGCCTCCTGAGTAGTTGGGACTACAGGTGTGCACCACTAAGCCCAGATAGTTTTTCCTACTGTTAGTAGAGATGGGATCTCACTCTTGCTCAGGCTGGTCTCAAATTTCTGAGCTCAAGCAATCCACCTGCCTCGGTTTCCCAGAGTGCCAGGATCACAGGCGTGAGCCACCGTGCCCGGCCAGCAGCTCACTCTTTTAATCCCACTGCTTTGACAGACTGAGGTGGGAGGATCACTTGAACCCAAGAATTTGAGGCTGTAGTGAGCTACAATCACACCATTGTGCTCCAGCCTGGTCAACAGAGTGAGACCCCATCTCTGAAGAAGTAAATAAATAAAAATAGTTTTTTAAAAATATAGTATTTTTTTGGCAGTGCCTGTGGCTCAGTGAGTAGGGCACCGGCCCCATATACCGAGGGTGGCGGGTTCGAACCCAGCCCTGGCCAAACTGCAACAAAAAATAGCCGGGTGTTGTGGTGGGCGCCTGTAGTCCTAGCTACCCGGGAGGCTGAGGCAAGAGAATCGCCTAAACCCGAGAGCTGGAGGTTGCTGTGAGCTGTGATGCCACAGAACTCTACCGAGGGTGACAGAGTGAGACACTGTCTCTTAAATAAATAATAAAATATTAATTAAAAAATTCCAAAAAAAATTAATAAAAAGAATAATAATTAAGATATCACGTTTTCATATAAGAAAGAAAGTAAGAATCTGAGACGATCCACTGTGTTTGTTAATTCGGAACACAGATCTCAGGTACTCCTGGGGAGTGATGCAGAATCAGGCCCAGGCAAACTGGGTGCAGAGGTAGTGCTGGGATGAGCTTAATCAGCATGCCTAGTATTCAGGGACTAGCTGCATAGAGAAAATTCTGAAATCTTTGGATTGGACAATTGTCTTAATTATCAGAGTAAAGAGGAGCTACATAGGAAAATAAAGCTTGCGGAGTGTTGATTCAATTACTCTAAGCGCTCAAAGTGCTTGGAGTGCCAGCCATAGAGTAATTTGGAGCATTAGCCTCAATTTCCAGATGAGAATCTGAGGCACAGAAAGCTTAAGCAGCTTGTCCAAGGCAATACATCCAAGGCAATACAACACTTGTGATCCTTCATTTTATGTGTCAACTTGGCTCAGCTGTGGTGCCCAGCTGTTTGGTCAAACACCAATCTATAGGTAGCTGTGAAAGTATTTTTTAGATCTGATTAATATGTAAATCAGTGGACTTTGAGTAAAGTAGGTTGCCCTCCAGAATATGTGCAGGCCTTATACAACCAGGAGAAGGTCCTTACAAGCAAAGACTGTTTCCTGAGCAAGGAATTCTCTCTCTCTCTCTCTTTTTTTTTTTTTTTGTAGAGACAGAGTCTCACTTTATGGCCCTGGGTAGAGTGCCGTGGCCTCACACAGCTCACAGCAACTTCCAACACCTGGGCTTAAGTGATTCTCCTGCCTCAGCCTCCTGAGTAGCTGGGACTAGAGGCGCCCGCCACAATGCCCGGCTATTTTTTGATTGCAGTTTGGCCGGGGCCGGGTTTGAACCCACCACCCTCGGTATATGGGGCCGGCGCCTTACTGACTGAGCCACAGGCGCCGCCCGCAAGGGATTCTCTTTAAGACTGCCATGTCGAAACCCTGCCTGGGTTTCCAGCCTGCTGCCCCATAAGGTTCAGATTCAAGACTGACTGCAACATTAATGCTTACCTGAATTTCTAACTTGCTGGCTTTTCCAAACTTGCCAGTTCCCATAATCACATGAGGTAATTCCTTAAAATAAATCTCCCTCTCTGTGTATTATGTTTATATATAAACGAGATGCTTCCCTTTCTCTGCACTGAGAGCAAGAAGTAGGTGGGGAAAAGAAATAGAATTACGTGGTTGTCAAATCCCAGCGGCATCTGCAGCCCATCCTATAGTAGGAACTGTTCCTGGACAGGCTGGCAGGGTGTCATGTTCTCCATAGAGGGGCTCACGCCTGAACCAGTGAAAGACTCCTGGCCCTGCAGGAGGACCTGCCATCACAGGAAACCCACGTCCACTCAGGTCAGGCTCAGGGATCTCTGACACCTTTGTCCCGAGACTACATGGTTCTCCACCCAACAAGAGAAAGGCTGGAAAGCAGGCTGTGCACGATCTCGGTGAATAGACTGTGATAATGGGGACCCAAGTGCCTATCTATAATAACAAGCCTGCTTAAAGGTAAAATTAAATATACACGGGGTGCCAAAAAAGTGTATATACACTTTTAAAAAGGAAAAAACTGTCTTAAATTTGTAATACTCAAGTCATGTTTGACTTCTGTAATTATAAGAGGTATTCAATGTGATTTGTATCATCTTTTGATACATTGGTATTGGTATATCCTGAATATTAGATTGGTTATTGGTATATCCTGAGTATTAGATTTATATGCAGTAGATATTGACTTGTGTGCTTTTCTACAATACTTACTGATTACCATCTCTTAGATACTTACGAGCCCATAAGCAAATTTAAAGAAAACTGAAGGCTCGTAATAGCCAAGTCATGGAAGAAGCCCAAATGCCCATTGGCCCATGAATGGATTAATAAATTGTGGTATATGTATACCATGGAATACTATGCAGCCTTAAAGAAGATGGAGCCTTTACCATCGTTAAGGCTTTATGTTTACATGGAGGGACCTGGAACATATTCTTCTGCATAAAGTATCTCAAGAATGGAGGAAAAAGTATCCAATGTACTCAGTACTTCTAGGAAACCTACTAATATTTACTCACACTTTCTTATGAAAGATAGAACACAACTATAGCCCAGGATGAAGGAGAGAAATGGAGTGGGAAGGGAGGGGAGGGGGGAGGTTTGATAGAAGGAGGGTAAATGATGGGACCGCACCTATGGAGCATATGTCAAGGGTACAAGTCAAATCTGTCAAGTGTAGAACATAAATGTCTTAACACAATAATCAAGTAAATGAGGTGAAAGCTATGTTGATTGGTTTGATCTAACCATGTCAGATTGTATATTAAAAAAAAACCCAACACGTTGTACCCCACATATGCATAAATGTATTCATGATCTATGGGTATTTGACTTAATAAAAAAAAAGAAAATAAAAGAAAACTGAAGGCTTACATACCAGCAATTGACAACCCATTTCATGCCTTAGAGGTGGGAAGGACATTGAATGGTGTAGGGAGCATTTTGATGGTTGCTTTGAGTTCTCATTTTATGCAAATTCTTCCCCCTAGGGAACTTACATGAGCCAATGGCCTTAAAGGTTTGCCACAGTTCAAGTTTTGATCTGGCCCCCAACATGTAATTCATGAACCAAAAGAGCAGATGGTGGCCATTTACATCGGAGTAACCCCAGAATGTCTCATTAGGAATTCACAGTATTTTTTTCCTTGGGAGAAATATTAACACACATTTTACAGGACCACTGGTCAATTTACAACCCCTATTTAGGTTTTTAGAATTCTACGACTGAACCTGGGATGTTCTGAATTTAGAGTATCATCCTGTTTTGAGCTCCAACAAAGAGCGAAGTCTAAGGACCATCATCAGCTTTACACTTCAACAGTATCAACTGCCTACAGTTGAATGGTGGTTTCCAAAGCACCATTCGTCTTGTGCTACAGTAGAAACAGAAATCACACACTGGCCTGACCAGGTGCTAGAAAGCATGGGCATTAGCAAAACTATTTGTAAGTGGCTGAAAGACAGACACTGTGGAACCAGAACTAGGGGATGAAGAAACGAAAAATAAAAGCATAGTACTTTAAGATTGCGAACACTCTGAGAATGTTAACATACTTGTCACATAATTGAAGACTTAGTTCTTGATCTTCAGCGTCCAGGGCCCTGCTCAGTCCAGGCTGAGTTCCAAGCCTTGCTTTTTCTTCTGCAGTAGGTGCATCTTGTAAGAGCCTTAGGGTTTGTTCTGCATTATAACATAAACATCACATTTACAGCAGGAACGTAAGCTTATCTACTTATCATTGCCTTTCTTTTCTAAAGTTATAACGATATGTTGCTGGAGATTTGGCTATGCTAAATTATATATAAAAGGATAAACCTTATTTGGGTTACATTTTTCTGAGCAAACATCCATTAGTTCATTGAAAAATGAATCATTATCTGTTTCTCAAAGTAAACCCAGTAGAGCCTCTGTAAACTGACCACCCAAACACACCCAGTAGTCAACGTCAGGCACTAGGCCTACTGTGTGATACGTCATGTGACACATGTCCAGTCTATGAAAATTAGGTCAACTTAAAGAGGTGGTCAAGTATGGAGGTTTTACTGTAATTTCTTGTCTTGGTTAAGAATTGAGTGGCCCTTTTTCAAAAGCACATGCTGGTATTTTTCTGATTATGGGGACTTGGAAAGAAATCCCCAGTTTTTTGCAATATTTCAAAATGGGTTTCATGGAAACAGGAAGAAAGAAGGCACCAGAATCTCTTTCAGATGTGGCTTCTTCGTGAGCCAAGGATGTGCATCTTGAGGCTGGGTTTGGGTTTGGTTTCTCTTGGGCTCAGGAAATTAGAATCACAGGGAGGTTCTGCTGACTTTTAAAAACTCACTATGGGCTCGGTGCCTGTAGCTCAGTGGCTAGGTGCCAGCTACATACAGTGCAGCTGGCGGGTTCAAATTCAGCCCGGGCCTGCCAAACTCCAGCCAAAAAAGAGCCAGGTGTTGTGGCAGGCGCCTGTAGTCCCAGCTGCTTGGGAGGCTGAGGCAGGAGAATCGCTTAAACCCAAGCACTTGAGGTTGCTGTGAGCTGTGACACCACAGCACTCTACCCAGGGCAACATAGTGAGACACTGTCTCAAATAAATAAATAAATAAATAAATAAATAAATAAATAAATAAATAAATAAATAAATAAAATAAAATAATAAAACTCACCATGAAGTATCACCACTAAGTGTCTTCCTTACTTAGATAGCACCTCACCAGACACCTGGTTCAACACTTCTGACACCTTTTCCCCCCATAAGCCTCTTACCCCTCCTCCCAGCAGTCATAAGAGGAGATTGTCATTAGCAGGGAACTGATGGTTCCCAATCAAAACCTTCTGTGGGTCCCCTTCCATATTCAAAGCCCATTCCACTCAGCTCCTAATTCTCCCTGCCCGCGCCCTCCCCACCTGTGTTTACTTGCCTCTGTCATGTCTTCTCCTCCCTCAGACCCTGGAAGGCAGCCCCCATCCACCAAAAAAAATATTTTTTAAAAAAGGCTCAGTGCCTGTAGCTCAATGGCTAGGGCACCAGCCACATACACCGGAGCCAGCGGGTTCAAACCCAGCCTGGGCCTGCCAAACAACAATGACAACTACAACAATAACAAAAATAGCCAGGTGATGTGGCAGGCACCTGTAGTCCCAGCTACTTGAAGCAAGAGGATCGCTTAAGCCCAAGAGTTTAAGGTTGCTATGAGCTGTGAGAGCCACGGCACTCTACTGAGGGCAACAAAGTGAGACTCTGTCTCAAATAATAAAATAAAATAAAGACATAAAACTTGAAGAGACGGTGTGGCACTTCTGGGCTCCGTGAATATCACTAGCTAGTGAAGAGCTTTGGACCATGGAGATAATTTTGCCCTCTGTGGTACACTCTGCAGCAGAACTGTTAACTTGGAACCTTCTTGCTTTAGGACACCAGTATTTAATAGTATGTTTTTCTAATGATGGCAGCTGGCTCTGGGCCCTTTTTGTATTGCCAGAACTCCAAGAACTCCTTGGCATTTATATGAGCTGAGTCTAGTCCTAGAGTGAGAGGAAATGAATTTCTTTGTGATGTTATTACAGCTCTTCATAAATCAGCCTCTTTCAGGGGCCCACAGAAGACAAGTCTCATTGAACACAGGTGTAGACTTCAGCCTTTATAAAGAACTTGCTTAATAGCCTGGAACTACGACCTAGGGAATCACTTAGAAAAATTAGCCTATGGGCCGTACCTGTGGCTCAAAGGAGTAGGGCATTGGCCCCATATGCCGGAGGTGGTGGGTTCAAACCCAGCCCTGGCCAAAAACTGAAAAAAAAAAAAAAAAGAAAAAGAAAATAAAAGAAAAGAAAAATTAGCCTAAAACACCAATTCTATGCCATTGCTATGACATTCAGGTGGCAAAAGAACTTGAGCATTTTAGAATTTTTTTTTAATTTAAAACCAATCTCTCTAGTTAAATTTTGATAATGTCATTGCTATTTTTTTTACAGAACTTTTTATTTTTGAGCAGTTTTAGACTCATATAGATGTTGCAAAAATAGTATGGTTTCATTCAGCTTCCTCACATGGTAATAACGTTTTACATAACCTTGTTACAATTATCAAAACTGGGAAACTGATACAGGCAGGATACTAAAGTACAGGCATTATTTGGAGAGAACTAGTTTTACAGGCACTCATTTTTTATGGTGGTTGTATAGTTCTTTAAAATTTTATCATATATTATATATGTCAATACCACAATCATATTATTTCTTTTACAAATCAAAGATTTTTATTTTTACTTGAATACATTTTCAAATATGCAAAAGAGTATAGAAATTAATATAATAGATATCTGTTTTCAACTTAACATTTTGACACTTACATTTCAGAATGTTTCCAAGAATTAAAATAGCAAGATATTGCTAAAATGCCATCTGGTCCTTTTCCCTCTCTCTCTTTCTCCTCCTCAGTAAAGATTATTTCTTTGCAAGCAAACTTAAGCAAACAAACAAACTTACTCTGTAAATGCCCCTTACCTAGAAAGTTAAATGGTTATTATGTTCAGGCTATTTTTCGCTCATCAGAATTTTAAATTGTATTGTAAAAGATATTTATCTAAGTTTTTTTAATGTGTGATAGATATTAAATAACAATAAAGGATGTGATAATAAAAATAAAGGATTGCATAAAAAATAAAAAAATAAAGGAGTTGTTTACCATAGTGCCTCAGGCACAGTAGAGACGTTATAAAGTTGTATTGAATTATAAATGAATAGATAATCAAATATTTCTCTGATAAATTTATTTTACATTACAACCTCAAGTCATGTAAGAAACCACTTATAAATATTCACTTTTACCAATTGACTTTTTCAGTGGATTGACCATTTTACTAAATGGGACCATTTACAATTAACCTATAATTCATGACCACAATCCTAAAAGGGCTCTCTTTGGAAGACTGGGAGAAGAGAAACAGCCAGGAAGACTTCCATCCTACTTTGTTTTATTAAATAATAGCTTTATTTATAATGCACATACCATAAAACTCACCCTTTTAAAGTATACTGCTCTGTAGCTTTTAGTATAGTCACAAGTGTGTGCAATTATCACAACTATCTAATTTCAGCATTTTGATTATCTCACAAAAAATCCCCTTTCCCATTAGCAGTAACGCCCCGTCTCCTCCTACTTCCAGCCCATGGCAACCAAGAATCTACTTTTTGTCTCTATGGATTTACCTATTCTGGACATTTTATATAAGTGGAATCATACAGTATGTGGCATTTTGTGACTGTCAGTGATTTACGACAGACTAATATCCCATTATCTAGATATGATATGTTTCATAATCACTCAGCTGATGGGCATTTGGGCTGTTTCTACTTTTTGGCTTTTATAAATAACGCTCCTACAAACATTCTTACACAGGTTTTTGTGTGGATATGTTTGGGCTTTTATAAATAATGCTTCTACAAACATTCTCACACATGTTTTTGTGTGGATATGCTTTTTGGTTTTTTTTTTTGGAGACACAATCTCACTCTGTCACCCTGGATACAGTGCTGTGGCATTATCACAGCTCACAGGAACCTCAAACTCTTATACTTAAGTGATCCTCCTGCCTCAGCTTCTTGAGAAGCCAGGACTATAGGCGTCTGCCACCATGCCCAGCTAATTTTTATAATATTTTTAAATATTGTATAATATACATAGGTTTCAACAATATTTTGGGGATATACCTAGGTCTGGAATTACTGGATCTTACAGTCACTCTAACATTTTAAGGAACTATGACCATCTCTGTGCCTTCATCTGCAGAATGAAAGCTCAGTCTATCTTCCTTAACCTATTGATATTTTACGCTTACCACTTAAAAGTCCTCATTAAAACAAGAAAGGTATAAATCTTTCTAGTAGGTGATTAGAAATCATCCCTCAGTTTGTGTCTGGGGCTGTGTGAGGTTTTATTTGGCAACGCAGACGTTTACTTCTGTACCATGAAAGTTGAGAGAGAAGGATTGGATATTTGTATTAAAATAAAAATCAATGCTGTGTTGAAACTCACGATTATACAGTGTGGCTGGGGCACCTGACATGTTGGTTACAACATCACAAAGTTTACTACTTGTCAGAGCAAACCATGTTCTTACCTTGGTAATAAAGAAAAAAGCAGGTAAGCAAGTAAGGGCAGAATTCCTCCAGATGAGAGCAGAAAGTGCAGAACGCACCTGCACCTTTGGAAAAAAGCTTCAGGAGAAAACAGTCCACTCTCTTGGGATAGCAGGCCTGCGAGAGGATATCCCTGTACTCGTGCAAGGAGAAGACACCATCACATACCAGGCGCTGCAGCACCCGGCCCAGGCAGAATTCCCTCAGGATCTTCTCTTTGTAACTCACTGAGGTCTCTGACAGCCCCCAGTTCCTCTTTTCCTTTTCTGTCTGTGTCTTCGCTTCACAGTAGTAAAACCAAGACTTGGCTCCTCTTTCAAACATCCCGGCATGTGGGGAGCTGGGGAAGTCTCTCCCTCCAGGGCCTTGCTGCTTGGGGTCTTCCCTGGACAACATCCGCACCACAGGGACACCTGGAAACAAAGCTATCCCTGCCATCTGAATTACGATAGATCTGCAGGAAGCAGGAAAGCTCCGGATTAAACCCAGGGGGCCACAGTGCTGCCCTTCTTGTCCAGAGAGGATTGAGCTGTACTCATTAATCCTTCACAGCAGTAAACTTCGAAAGACAATCCAAGAAATGTAGTCTGGCTAACCCCTGTTCAATTCTTACTTTCAATCCCAAATAACCATTTCCCCAAAGTCCTCCCTGCTGCCACCAAACAATTATTTTCTTGTTATTTTATTTTTGGGGATTCATTGAGGATACAGAGAACCAGGTTACACCACTTGCATATGTGGGTAAAGTCCGTCTTATAATTGGGTCCCTCCCCCAAGAGGTGTGTCACACATCGTGACCCCTCCCCCTCCCCCTTCCCCTCTCTCTCCTCCCCCATTTCCCCACTCCCTGCCGTGTACTAGCATCAATTGTCCTCATATCAGAATTGAGTACATTGAATTCTTGCTTCTTCATTCTTGTGATGCTTTACTATTCTTGTGATGGGTTTCTACTCCATCCAGGTTAATACAAAGGCTGTAAAGTCTCCATCTTTTTTTGTGGCTGGATAGTATTCCATGGTATACATATACCACAGCTTGTCAATCCATTCCTGGATCTGTGGGCAGTTAGGTTGTTCCCACAATTTGGTGATTGTAAACTGAGCTGTAACAAACAGTCTAGTGCAAATGTCCTTATGATAAAATGATTTTTTTCTTTCTGGGTAGATGCCCAGTAATGGGATTGCAGGGTCAAATAGAAGGTCTAGTTTGAGTTCTTTGAGGGTTGTCCATACTTCCTTCCAAAAAGCATACTTTCTTCCAAAAATGTTGTATTGGTTTGCAGTCCCACCAGCAGTGTAAAAGTGTTCCCTTCTCTCCACATCCACACCAGCATCTGCAGCTTTGAGACTGTGATGTGAGCCATTCTCACTAGGGTTAGGTGATATCTCCAGGGTGGTTTTGATTTGTATTTCTCTGATAATTAGGGACAATGATCATCTTTTCATATGTTTGTTAGCCATTCATCTGTCTTCTTTAGATAAGGTTCTATTCCTCTCTCTTGCTCATTGATCTAAGGGATGGTTGGCTCTTTTTAAGTCAATTAATTTGAGTTCTCTGTAGATCCTAGTTATCAAGCTTTTATTTCGGATTCATAATATGCAAATATCTTTTCTCATTCTGATGGTTGTCTATTTGCTTTGGTTGTTGTCTCCTTGGTAGTACAGAAGCTATTCGGTTTAATTTAGTCCCACTTGTTTGTTTTGTTGTTGTTCCAATTGCCACTGGAGTCTTCTTCATAAAGTTTTTCCCCAGACCCATACCTTCAAGTATTTTCCTTATACTTTCTTCAAGAATTTTTACTGTTTTATGCCTTAGATTTAGGTGTTTTATCCATCTTTAATCAACCAAATGTTCGTTTTCAGCATTACGAATATACTGTGCTCAGAGGCTCCATCGTAAGCTAGAAAGATGCAGCAGGGACTGTGCCGTCATCTCTCTCTGGACTTTCAATACCGTAGTTGGGGTTAGCCACTGTGCTGTGCAGGAGAGCTATTGATAGTGAAGAAAAATAGGTAATGTCAGTTGTTCAATAGGTGTTGTAGTTTTATTAAACTGTCTAGCCTGGGTGTCCTATACCCCCCCCTTTTATTTCTCTGCAGCAAATTGGAAGAATAAAAGTTGCCTCAGGCCACACATTAAATATCTGGACACTAAAGATAACGATGAGCAAAACAAAAGGTCTGCGCATACTTTTTGCAACATCTGCCACCACAAATAAGCAAAAACAGGGCCCCGATAAGTTAGCACATGGCTCGCAGGCCCTGGGTCAGACACCCCTGGGTGCTGCATTCTCCTTCTTAGTAACATAGTTCCTTTCTGTTTTAGAAACTCAAAAACTTGCAAGTGATCACTTGGTTAAATAATTCAATCCATAAATGACCTCTCTCTTCTGATCCAAGCCTCGTGCCCACTTAATGAAACCAGATTAGGAAAAGGGATTATGGTCAGCTCAGGGAGGTTGCCGCCAAAAGCGATGCCTCCCTACGGATTGTGCAGATACTAATACAATGGCTCCGAGCCAGCCTTCGTGTTTACACCTGCCTGGCACCTGGCAGGCCCTGGAGCACCCTCAGCACACTCCTGGGCCCCATCTGTCCGGTGCCTCAGTCCTGTTTTTCCCCAGGGGTGGATCCGAGTGAGTTATGGCATGGGGGCCCTTCTCCCACTCACAGTGCCTGTGTCTTTCCTCTTTAAGACCATGTACAGATAAAAAGTGATTTAAAGAAGCTCACATATTTCTTATTTTTTTCCAGTTAGGAAACTGGGGAAAATATTATCATAACCAATGTGGTCATGGTAAAGTTCTTGGCAAATAAACCTTTTCTGTAGCATCTGTGTGGAAGATTTACTTTTCAGAAGATCAAAGCTCCTTTGCATGGCCAGGTCGTAGTAACTGTAAGTAATAACTTTTGCTGGCTTTGCTTCTGACCTTGTGTGTGACCTAGAGAGAATAACTTTGTCCCTACACTTCATCATGTTCACCATAGGGTCTGGGCCTTGCCGACCCTGCAGACACTACCCTTCCCAGGTTGACCAATTCCCAGAGTTAGCAAAGGACTCGCCTGGAGCCTGCCTTTCCTATGCAAACCAAACAACTCGGAGCCTGCTCCCCAAGCACCTGCCTCCTTTATCATATAACAATATCTGACTTCTTTTCACCCAAGTAGTTTTAGCTTACATGCCACCTCCCCACTCTATGAAAGGTAGCCCTGCCCCCATTCTGTTGGTATCTTTTCCCTACATTATTATTGTTATTTGTCAACTTGACTTTTTTCTAATCCTACCTGTACCACTTTCCAGGAGGAGAAAGGCTGTCTGCACTCTGGGCTACCTAATCACTCCAAGGGCCTGGTACCCAACACTAGTGACAGCTAGTATTGCCCAGAGCCCTGAAATTATTCAAACTAGCCAGTCCTAAACTTGCTTACTCTGCCTCACCCCTTCCTTCCCACGGAAACCACAATAAGGCTCGTGCCCATGTTTCCTCCTGGTCCCTCTATCTCCTGACCTACCTGGTGCCACCTCCTCTCGGGAGCTGAGTAACAAGCTAGCTTGTAGCACTCATCTCCTCATCTGTTGGCCTCCCCGTGCCTGAATAAGAAAAACTACATTTAAAAACACTGTGGCTCAAGAGGCTAAGGTGCCAGCCACATACACCTGAGCTGGCAGGTTCAAATCCAGCCCAGGCCCGCCAAACAACAATGATGGCTACAGCCAAAAAATAGCCAGGAGTTTTGGCAGGCACCTGTAGTCCCAGCTACTTGGGAGGCAGACGCAGGAGAATTGCTTGAGCCCAGGATTTGGAGGTTGCTGTGAGCTGTGATGCCACGGCACTCTACCCAAGGTGACAGTTTGAGGCTCTGTCTCAAAAACAAAAACAAAAAACCCACACCCATTGCAAGTACAGACCTGGGGCTGGGCCAGGACAGTGCTGTGAAGCACTTTGCTTTGTGAAGAACTGGGGCAGAGACAGTCACAGAATCCCTGCTATGTTCTTCAGCATCAGCAATTTCTGTGAACACAGCCCTCATTGAAACTTCTGAGAGAAACAGTGCCATCCTGTGGCTTTTTTGTAGTCTCTCAGGTCATTAAAACACACGCACACAAGAAAAACAGACTATTTTTAGAGAAGTGGGGTTCCCATATACCTCCTGCCATCAGCATCACTTCCAGACACATTTGTTACAATCATTGCACCTCCACTGATACAACATTTTTGCCCAAAGTCCTTAGTTTCTGTGAGGGTTGCATCTGGGTGGTGTACATTCAATGGGTTTGGACAAATGCGTAATAACAGGTGTTCACCATTAGTGCATCACACGGACGGTTTCACCACCTTAAACATCCTCTGCACTCTGCCTATTCATCCGTCCCTCCCCTCAGCCTCTGCCAACCACTGATCTTTTGACTGACTGCGTAGTCCTGCTGCAGGCCGTTTTTACTCCCATAGTTTCTTTATTTGGCTGCCCACTTTGTGCAGGGTGCATGAGGTAGAATAATGGTGAATCAGACAGATAACGTCCCTACTCCCGGAAAGAGGTGCAAGTAGAATTAGAAAAAAGTCAAGTTGGCAAACAAATAACAATAGTAATATAGAGAAAAGACACTAAAAGATACTGACGGAGAATGGGGGCAGGGCTACCTTACATAGAGTGGGGAGGCAGCATGTAAGCCAAAACGACTAGGGTGTAAAGAAGTCAGAGATTAAGAGGGGGCAGAAGATTTTAATATAGACTCGGAATGTGTGAAATCACAGACACAGAAGAGGGTGGGATGTACCCAAGCATTTACGAGTTGTATGAACTAGCAAGTGGGGTTGCAGGGTGTGGAGGTCATGTAGTAATGACAGGAAGGCCACCCGGAGCTCAACCACACTGGCCTGGTGGGTTTGGATAAGGAATTTGGATTTTACTCCGTGGACATTAAAAAGCTCTGGAACCATTTACCCAGGGGAGTAACATAATATGTTAGATGTCTTAAGAAGCTTATATTTGAGGCTAATATTTTACTCTGTTTTAACATTTGTTCCCTCTCCTTAAATTATTTGGGGGAACCATTTGGACCTAAGTTACATGATTAAATGCATCCCTTTTCTCTAAGGATGGAGACATATGTCTTTAGAATAATTACCAACTTCATAAATTTACATTAACACAATGCTTTTTATCTAATATGCAATCTGTATTCCAATTTTGTCAGGTGTTAATAATGTCCTTTATAGCATTTTTATTCTGCCCCGGATCCAATCTGGAGTCAGGCATTGCATTTAATTGTTGTGAGTCTTTAGTTTCCTTTAATCTAGAGCATTTCTATGTACTTCATCTTTTATGATAATGTTTTTGTTGTTGTTGTTGCAGTTTTTGGCTGGGGCTGGAATGTTTTTGAAGAATACAGTTCCTCTTCCCCACCATTGCAAAAATATATATTCTTCATTTTGTGTTTGTGTGATGTTTTCTTTCAATACTTGTATCATCCTTGTCACTTGTGTTCTTCTACATTCAGGTATGAAATTTGTACAGGATGTTACACCTTCTTGAGAATATTACACATAAAATACCCCTGTTTCTTTATTTTATTTAGTCATAGCTGTGTATATTAATGCAATCATGGGGTATAATGTGCTGGTTTTATATACAATTTGAAATATTTTCATCAAACTGGTTAACATAGCCTTCATAGCATTTTTCCAGTTACTGTGTTTAGACATTTATATTCTACATCTAGTAAACTTCACATGTACCCTTGTAAGATGCACTTCAGGTGTGGTCCCACCAATCACCCTCCCTTCACCCATCCTCCTTCCTCCCCTCCCCTAGATCTCCCCTTTCTCCTTCTTCTTGGGCTATAATTGGGTTATAGCTTTCAAGCTATAAACTGGTTTCATAGTAGGGCTGAGTACATTGGATACTTTTTCTTCCATTCTTGAGATACTTTGCTAAGAAAAATATTTTCCAGCTCCATCCATGTAAACATGAAAGAGGTAAAGTCTCCATCTTTCTTTAAGGCTGCATAATATTCCATGGTGCACATATACCACAATTTATTGATCCATTCATGGGTCAGTGGGCACTTGGGCTTCTTCCATGACTTAGCAATTACGAATTGGACTGCAACTAAACATTCTGGTACAAAAATCTTTGTTATAATGTGATTTTTGGTCTTCTGGGTATATACCTAGTAGAGGAATTGTAGGATCGAATGGCAAGTCTATTTTTAGATCTCTAAGTGTTCTCCAAACATCTTTCCAAAAGGAACATATTAGTTTGCATTCCCACCAGCAGTGTAGAAGTGTTCCCTTTTCTCCACATCCATGCCAACATCTCTGGTTTTGGGATTTTGTAATGTGGGGTAATCTTAGTGGAGTTAGATGATATCTCAAAGTAGTTTTGATTTGCATTTCTCTGATGATTAAGGATGATGAGCATTTTTTCATGTGTCTGCAGGCCGTGCACCTGTCTTCTTCAGAGAAGTTTCTCTTCAAGTCCCTTGCCCAACCTGAGATGGGATCACTTGTTCTTGCTTGTAGAGGAATGGACACCATGCTTGCAAAGGATAATTACTGATTCTTATCACATTAAAAGGAAATGCTGAGAATGGGACAGTCTCCTGGCAAGCCTAGAGACGTTTTGTGACCTGGGGGCAGTCCCCCAAGTAACTCAGTGTTCCAGGATGAGATAAGATCAGTCACTCACTAGTAAACATGTGTTAAACATTGATGCTTTGTAGTTCTTCATGAGGGTTGTGGGGAAAGAACACGTGGGGAAAGAGTATTTGAGGAAAGAGCAAGTGGGAATCCTTACGCATGCAACTCTCTACACCTGTTGTGCATGTCATGCCCTTAACTCTCCACACATGTTGTGCATAACCTTAATAAATAGCCATTGCAGAGGGGGCTCTGGGCTACCCTGCACTTAAGGTTAGCTCGCCTCCTGCAAGCTTGTACTTCTAATCCATGTCACGCCTGGTTCCTTCCTGCAGCGACCGAGACCAGTGCCTTAGGGGTCGTGACACTTGCTAATACATTTGAGTTTTCTGTGGATTCTGGTTATTAAACCTTTGTCGGAGACATAACCTGCAAATATCTTCTCCCATTCTGAGAACTGTCTGTTTGCTTTACTTACTGTGTTTTGGGCTGTGCAGAAGCTTTTTAGTTTGATCAGGTCCCAGTAGTGTATTTTTGATGCTGTTTCAATTGCCCCGGGGGTCCTCCTCATAAAATATTCGCCCAGGCCGATTTCTTCAAGAGATTTCCCTGCACTTTCTTCTAGCATTTTTATAGTTTCATGTCATAAGTTTAAATCTTTAATCTAGTGAGAGTCTATCTTAGTTAATTGTGAAAGGTGTGGGTCCAGTTTCAATCTTCTACAGGTTGCCAGCCAGTTCACCCAGCACCATTTGTTAAGTAGGGGATCTTTTGCCCGCTGAATGTTTTTTAATTGCCTTGTCAAAGATCAAATAATGGTAAGTAACTGGGTTAATCTCTTGATTCTCTATTCTGTTCCATACATCTACCTCTCTGTTTTTGTGCCAGTACCATGCTGTTTTTTGTCACTATTGATTTATAGTGCAGCCTGAGGTCTGGTAGTGTAATTCCGCCTGCTTTGTTTTTATTTCTGAGTAATGTATCAGCTATTCAAATTTTTTTCTGATTCTATATAAAACGAAGTATTTTTTTTTTTTTTGAGATCTTTAAAGCATAACAGTGGAGCTTTAATAGGGATTGCATTAAAATTGTATATTGCTTTGGGTAGTATACTTTTTTTTTTTTTTTTTTTTGTGGTTTTTGGCCGGGGCTGGGTTTGAACCTGCCACCTCCAGCATATGGGACCGGTGCCCTACTCCTTGAGCCACAGGCACCGCCCATGGGTAGTATACATTTTAATAATGTTGATTCTTCCCACTTATGAGCACAGTATGTTTTTCCATTTGTTAACATCTTCAGCTATTTCTTTTCTTAGAGTTTCATAGTTCTCTTTATAGAGATCTTTCACGTCCTTTGTTAGATAAACTCCCAAATATTTCATCTTCTTTGGCACTACTGTGAATGGAATAGAGTCCTTGACTGTTTTTCAGCTTGAGTATTGTTGGTATATATAAAGGCTACAGATTTGTGAATATCAATTTTGTAACCTGAGACACTGCTGTATTCCTTGATCACTTCTAAGAGTTTTGTAGTAGAATCCCTGGTGTTTTCCAGATACACAATCATATCATCTGTGAAGAGTAAAAGTTTGATCTCTTCTGACCCTATATGGATACCCTTGATCACCTTTTCTTCCCTAATTGTGATGTCTAAGACTTCCATTACAATGTTAAAAAGCAGTGAAGACAATGGACAACCTTGCCTGGTTCCTGATCCGAGTGGAAATGATTTCAATTTAACTCCGTTCAATATGATATTGGCTGTGAGTTTGCTGTAGATGGCCTCTATCAGTTTAAGAAATGTACTTTCTATACAAATTTTCTTAAGTGTTCTGATCATGAATGGATGCTGGATATTAACAAAAGCTTTTTCTGCATCAATTGAGAGAATCATATGATCTTTGTTTTTTATTTTGTTTATGTGATAAATTATATTTATAGATTTATGTATATTGAACCAGCCTTGAGACCCTGGGATAAAACCCACTTGGTCATGGTGTATAATTTGTTTGATGTGTTGCTGGATTCTTGTCCATTAGGATCTTGTTGAATATATTTGTATTAATATTCATTAGTGATATGGGTGTATAATTTTCTATTCTTGTTGGGTCTTTTCCTGGTTTAGTGATCAAGGTGATGTTTGCTTCATAGAATGTGTTGGGTAGTATTCCTTCCATTTCTATATTTTGGAAAAGGTTAATATAGGTACTAGTTCCTCTTTAAAGGTTTGCTAGAATTCTGACGTGAAGCCACTGGTCCTGCGCTTTTCATTTTTGGAAGATTTTGTATAGCTGATGCTATTTCAGAACTTGATATAGGCCTGTTCAACAATTCCACTTCATTCTGTCTAAGTCGTAGAAGGTGGTGTGCTTCCAAGTAATGGTCAATTTCCTTCAGATTTTCGTATTTCTGAGAATAAAGTTTCTTTAATATTCATTAAGGATTTTGTGAATTTCTTTTTTTTTTTTTATTGTTGGGGATTCATTGAGGGTACAATAAACCAGGTTACACTGATTGCAATTGTTAGGTAAAGTCCCTCTTGCAATCATGTCTTGCCCCCATGAAGTGTGACACACACCAAGGCCCCACCCACCGCCATCCCTCTTTCTGCTTTTCCTCCCCTCCCATAACCTTGATTGTCATTAATTGTCCTCATATCAAAATTGAGTACATAGGATTCATGCTTCTCCATTCTTTTGATGCTTTACTAAGAATAATGTCTTCCACTTCCATCCAGGTTAATACGAAGGATGTAAAGTCTCCATTTTTTTTAATGGCTGAATAGTATTCCATGGTATACATATACCACAGCTTGTTAATCCATTCCTGGGTTGGTGGGCATTTAGGCTGTTTCCACATTTTGGTGATTGTAAATTGAGCTGCAAGAAACAGTCTAGTACAAGTGTCCTTATGATAAAAGGATTTTTTTCCTTCTGGGTAGATGCCCAGTAATGGGATTGCAGGATCAAATGGGAGGTCTAGCTTGAGTGCTTTGAGGTTTCTCCATACTTCCTTCCAGAAAGGTTGTACTAGTTTGCAGTCCCACCAGCAGTGTAAAAGTGTTCCCTTCTCTCCACATCCATGCCAGCACCTGCAGTTTTGAGATTTTGTGATGTGGGCCATTCTCACTGGGGTTAGATGCTATCTCAGGGTTGTTTTGCTTTGCAATGATCTAATATATAGAGATGATACATTTTTTCATGTGTTTGTTAGCCATTCGTCTGTCATCTTTAGAGAAGGTTCTATTCATGTCTCTTGCCCATTGATATTTGGGATTGTTGGCTTTTTTCATGTGGATTAATTTGAGTTCTCTATAGATCCTAGTCATCAAGCTTTTGTCTGATTGAAAATATGCAAATATCCTTTCCCATTGTGTAGGTTGTCTCTTTGCTTTGGTTGTTGTCTCCTTAGCTGTACAGAAGCTTTTCAGTTTAATGAAGTCCCATTTGTTTATTTTTGTTGTTGTTGCAATTGCCATGGCAGTCTTCTTCATGAAGTCTTTTCCCAGACCAACATCTTCCAGTGTTTTTCCTATGCTTTCTTTGAGGATTTTTATTGTTCAGTAAGTTTCAGAAATGTGCCACCTATGCCTATACTCTTCAGTGTTCTAATTAGAAAAGGATGCTGGATTTTATCAAATGCTTTTTCTGCATCTATTGAGAGGATCATATGGTCTTTATTTTTGCCTCTGTTAATATGGTGGATAACGTTTATGGACTTGCATATATTAAACCAGCCTTGCATCTCTGGGATGAACCTATTTGATCATGATGAATGACTTTTTTGATGATAAGCTGTAATCTATTGGCTAGGATTTTGTTGAGAATTTTTGCATCTATATTCATGAGTGAGATTGGTCTGAAATTCTCCTTTTCCTGGTTTTGGTATCAGGTTGATGTTTACTTCATAGAATGTGTATATAGTAGGTATATAGTCTTCTATACCCAGAAGACCAAAAAATCACATTATAACAAATATTTTTACCAGAATGTTTATTGCAGCTCAATTCATAATTGCTAAGTCATGGAAGAAGTCCAAGTGCCCATCGAACCACGAATGGATTAATAAATTGTAGTATTTGTACACCATGGAATATTATGCAGCCTTAAAGAAAGATGGAGACTTTACCTCTTTCATGTTTACATGGATGGAGCTAGAACATATTCTTCTTAGTGAAGTATCTCAAGAATGGAAGAAAAAGTATCCAATGTACTCAGCCCTACTATGAAACCAATTTATGGCTTTCATATGAAAGCTATAACCAGTTATAACCTAAGAATACGGGGAAAGAGGAGAGAGAGGGGAGGAAGAGTGGAAGATGGGCGGAGGGAAGATAATTGGTGGGATTACACCTATGGTGCATCTTACAAGGGTACATGTAAAACTTACTAAATGTAGAATATAAATGTCTTAACACAATAACTAAGAAAATGCCAGGAAGGCTATGTCAAACAGTGTGATGAAAATATGTCAGATGGTATATAAAACCAGTGTATGGTGCCCTATGATTGCATTAATGTACACAGCTATGATTTAATAAAAAAATAATAATAATAGGGGAATTCATTTGTTGTGCAGGTTGAGAAATCCAAGGTCATGGGCTGTAGCTGGTGAGGGTCTTCTTGTTGGTGGGGGCTCTCTGTGCTGCTCCAGAGGGTTGTGGGCATGATAGGGTGAGGAGGCTGACTCAGGTCTCTCTTCCTCTTCTCATAGGGCCACCTGTTCCCCTCCCATGGTACCCATTGAGACATTCACCTGTTAATCCATGAATGAATTTATCCATTACTGAGGGCAGAAACTTATGATTCGGTAACCTCTTAAACCCCCCTTCCGTCATACTGCCACGTTGGCTATTAAGTTTGTATATGAGTGTTGGAGGGGACATGCCAACCACAGCATTCCACCCCTGGGCCTGTAAAACTTATCCCCTTCTGACATACAAGTACATTATTTTCATTTTCATATCTACAAACCATTAAGTCCCTCCAGCACCAGTTTAAAAGTACAAAGTCCTATCTGTGAGCCTGTAAAATCCAAACCAGCTATATCCTTCCAAGATATAGTGGTGGTCCAATCATAGGGTACATGATCCCATTTAAAAGGGAGCAATAGGGAAGAGCAAAGGGGTGACAAGGCCAAGCAAGTCTGAAACCTAAGACAGCAGACATTGGATCTAAAGCAGTGATTCTCAACCTATGGGTCACGGCCCCGTTTGGAACAAGGCAGTATTTAGGAAGGTTGAGAACCACTGCTCTAAAGGCTCCAGAATAATCTCCTTTGACTCTATGTCCACTCTGGTGTGCAGGATGGGTCCCCAAGGACATGGGCCGTCCTGTGCCTACGGTTTGGCTGGAATGAGTCGACCTAGCTCTCCGAGGTTGGTCTTGCACACTGGTAGCTCTTTGGTTATGGGGTCTTGGTGGCAGTCCTGCTACCATGGTTCCACTGGGCATCACCCTAGTGGAGACTCTTGGCAGTGGTGTTGCTCTCACAGCTTCAGTAGGCATTGCCCTCATTGTGAAAATTTCCCTCTATGCCTAGTCTTTGGTCTCGGAGTTGGAAGAATGAAACCACAGACCACACAGATAACCAGCATGATAGAGTTCATTGACAGGGAAAGATTAATAGAAAGAGTGATAAGCCAGTGGGAAAAGAACCTCCAGCAGTGGAGGCGGGAATCCAATATGGAAGCCCCCTGAATTTTCAATGTAGGGGGTTTAAATGCTGCTTTTCCTATCCTGTGGGCGGGGGGGGGGTTAGGGAAGTATGGCACAATTAGCCGGAGGACTATGTGCAAAAAATGATCCTGAGGCATCCAACCTTTCAGGTTTTGAATGAGGGAGCCTATTTGTGTTTTGCGAAGGAGGTCTGTAATGATACTGCTTTCTGTGTTCACCTAGGGTGAGAAAATAGGGTTCCCGGTCCTGCCCTGAGCAGCAGAGCACTGCATCACTCTAATAGGGACTCTCTGTGGCAGTTCCAATACCTACTTCCAATTGGCACAGCTTTTATGAGGATTCTTCTACTGAGACAGATCTCTGTGTGGGCATATTGGCTTTCAATGACTCTCTTAAGTTTTGAGCTCCTTTTCTTTTTTATTGCAGGTTTTGGGCAGGGCTGGATGTGAACCCACCACCTCTGGTGTATGGGGCTGGCACGCTACTCTTTGGAGTCACAGGTGCTACCCTGTCCTCCTTTTTGAAATGGTTTGTGATGTATATTTCTCTTTAATTTTCACTTTGGTACAAGTAGGGTAATACTTTAAATGAGATAACATTTATAAAATGTTTAACATTTCTGAAATACTGAAGATAGTATAATGTTTGTGATGATGATGATGATGATGATGATTTTATCAAAGTTTGAAAGATTCTTAAGTTAATAGGATATGAGTCAGGCAAAACAAAGGATGAAGTTGGAATAAGGAAACTCCTGTTTGGAAGCTGATACCTTTTCCCTGCTGGATTGGCCACTTTTTCATCTGAAAACTAGGAATCAACCCAGGAAACTGGGATGAACTTTACCAGAACACATGAGAGAGTTCTGAAACACCTGGCTTGTGCAGAGCAGTTGGTGGTAGAGCTCAAAGACATCATCAGGCTGAAGGATGTTCAGCTACAGCAGAAAGATCAAGCCTACCAGCTACAGTTTTTTCAGTTCTTGCAGAACATATAATAAAGCCCAGATACCTGTTCATTTAGATTTTTCTCTTCACGTAGATTATTAGAGAATCTGGTCTCTGTTTCCCAAATACAGTAAAATGATGTCTACTGAACATAACTGTGGTTATATGATAGGTAAGTGATGAATAAACATTTGTCTATTGACATCCCTTGCAAAATTAAAAAAAAGCTTCCAGTAAAATAAATAAATAAATAAATAAATAACCCCAGACTGCATGCAAAGGCTGAAGTCACTCTGCTGAACAAACAGATAGAAGAACTGAAGGCACAACATCAGCCAGGGGAGCCACTCTCCCAGGTATGGTGACTGGGTGGAATGTACATTTTCTCATTCAGAAATGCCTCCCAACATAGCAGAATAGTAAAGCAGATCTCCACTAATCGCAGACATTTGAGATGGTAAATCATACATGTTGTCCTTTCCTAGTGTCCTTGGGGTCCAGCTGGACTACAGACTGCACACAGGGAGAAGAAAAATGCCACAGAAACATGGACGTGAAATGTCTCACTGTCACCCAGACTTGAAAACAAATAAAAAAAAAAAATTATGAGAGGAAAGCAGTACTGACAGGAAGCATTTAGAGAGGAGAGGTACATCTTTTTTGGAGGTGTTTCATCATTGGTTAGAAGATTAGCTGACCTCTAAGGTGTATTCCAGCTCTGAAATCCTTCATTTCAATTACACTACAGAGAATGTTCTGTGTCCTCCATGGCTTCATGGGTTCTTGTGTGCATGAGTTAGATTACCGTGGACTCCCCAGAGGGAGGCTCTCTAGTTTTCAACTGCTACCACTAACACAGTTTAAGACTGGGGACACAGAGGGGAATAAGGGCAGCACTGCCTTTTGAGGATCAGAGCATTGACCCATAAGCATTTTCATCATCTTTCCTCTGTGGTTACAGATAATTGTGTTCAGCCAGCTATTTTGAGAAGCGGGGACTTCAGTCTTGTGGAGAGTTTGGCATATGGAGGCAGGAATATCACATGTGCACATTATTGTTATTGAGTCTAGATTTCGCCTGCATAAGAAATCTTTTTACTTTCACAATTTTCCTCTACTTTCCCCTTTGACGCAGTAGTATTCTTATTCTCAATTTGCTTTGCTCTTATGAAATAGGTTTTAATAATTTATCTAGGCCCAACACTTGGGGTCATTGGTTAGCTTTCTAGTACCCAGGTTAGTTACGTTTTGCTTTGTTTTCTTTTGGTTTTTCTGAGGGTTTATGTTTAGAGGACATTTCTTTTTCTGAATTGATAACCTTATTTAACTTTGCAAAGCATATTTTAAAAGCCCTTCTCAAATAATTTGTTCATCTTGGTTCTTCTTTCCTTGCTGTTTGTTTTTTTCTCTGACAGTTCTTACCCTCACCAGCTGTGGTAACACCCACCTCTTTCCCCATCTTGGTTTGTTCCTTTATCTTCCCCAGAGTTATGTCATTAGCTTTTTTAATTGTCCATTTTCTATGGTGCTTTTTAATTTAACTTTTAGCTCTGAGACCTTAACCTAAGCAATGTGATATAGCTCATTTCCTTCTGTTAAATAAATGATTTCTAAACTGCAAGCAGTTACAGCAACACTTTAACTACGATGCACCCAACAAAGGGCCAAGTATTTTATGGGAAATGTAAGGGTTATAATTAGCCTTTTAAGCAACTGAGCCTATTTCTCCACTGAATAAACAAGCACAATCCTTTTTATATGGTGAATAGGTTTGTAATATACCTGTGCAGTATTTATTCACATCCTCATGAATTTAAACAGGAGGTTTCCAGGGCAGAGATCAAACTTATTCTAAATAACATTGTAAAAATGATCTTTTTATAGTGAAATGATAGAGAAATTATTAACTCACACTGCTTCAGTGAGGACTAAATCTCTCTTCCTGCTTTCTTTCTTTCTCTTTGTCTTAACTGAATGCCTCTCCTCTCAACCTCCAGCCCCAACCCTAACCCTAATTCTAACCCTACCTCTATCCCTATCCTTACCCCTACTGCTAAAAAATAAAATATCAGTCTCCCCAATCTGTGGATTTCTGTTTTAACAAACCACCGGAGGAGCCTGGTATGGAGACCAGCCTGAGCAAGAGAAAGACCCCATCTCTACTAAAAATAGAAAAACTAGCTGGGTGTTATGGCACATGCCTATAGTCTCAGCTACTCAAGAGGCTGAGGCAAGAGGACCTCCTGAGCCCAAGAGTTTGAGGATGCTGTGAGCTGTGACAACACAGCACTCTACCCCATGGTGACTGAGTGAGACTTTGTCTTAAAATAAAAAATAAATAAATGAATAAATAAATAAAACATTAAAGAGGAATAGGTGAAATTAATTTTTCAAATATATCTTATTTGGCCAGGCATGATGGCTCCTGCCTGTAAGCCTAGCACTCAGGGAGGCCAGGAGGGAGGATTGCTTGATGTCAGTTTGAGAACAGCCTGAGCATAGTGAGTCTCTGTCTCTACTAAAAAATAGAAAAAATTACGCTCAGCTCCTTAGCTTAGCTCAGCTCCTATAGCTTAGACTGGCCATATGCACCGGGGCTGGCAGGTTCAAACCTGGTCCAGGGCCTGCCAAACAACATGACAATGACAACTACAACAACAACAACAAAAAAAAATAGCCAGGCATTGAGACAGGTGCCTGTAGTCCCAGCTACTTGGGAGGCTGAGGCAAGAGAATTGTTTATGCCCAAGAGTTTGAGGTTGCTATGAGCTGTGATGCCACAACAGTCTACTGAGGGCAACATAGTGAGACTGTCTCAAAAAAAAAAAAAATTAGCCTGGTGTGGTGGTGTATGCCTATAGTCTTAGTTACTTGGGAGGCTGAGGCAGGAGGTATGATTTAGCTGAAGAGTTTGAGGTTGCTATGAGCTATATTGAGGCCATGGCACTCTAAAAACCAAAACAAAACCAACCAAAAAGTCTGGGGCAACAGAGTAAGACTCTGTCTCAAACAAACAAACAAACACCTTGGGAGGTCAAAGGTGGGAGGATCACTTGAGGCCAGGAGTTTGAAAACAGCCTGGACAACATAGCAAGAACTTATCTCTAAAAAAATTTCTAAAAATGTAACAGGGCATGGCAGAATGCACCTGTGGTCCCAGATGCTTGGGTGCTGAGGCAGGAAGATCACTTGAGTCTAAACATTGGAGGTTACAGTAAACTATGATGATGCCACTGCACTCTATCCTGGGCAACAGAACAAGCTCTGTTTGAAAAAAATAAAATAATAAAATAAAAAAAACCATACATCGGGGAAGATGTACAGTATCTGGAACTCTCACACATTTTTGGTGGGAATGTATAATGATACAACCACTGTTTGGATGTTTCTTAAAGAGTTAAACATGCACTATATGATCCAGGCATTGGACTCCTAGGTATTTATCCAGGCTGCACTGCTGGTGGGAATACGTTCCTTTTGTAAAGAAGTTTGGAGAACTCTCAGGGATCTAAAAGTAGACCTGCTGTTTGATCCTGCCATTCCTCTACTAGGTATATATCCAAAAGACCAAAAATCACTTTGCAACAAAGATATTTGCATCAAATTGTTCATTGCAGCTCAATTCATAATTGCCAAGTCATGGGAGAAGCCCAAGTGCCCATCGCCTCATGAATGGATTAATAAATATACCCATGGAATACCATAGTATACCATGGAATACTATGCAGCATTAAAAAATATGGAGACTTTACCTCTTTTATGTTTGCATGGATGGAGCTGGAAAATATTCTTCTTAGTGAAGTATCTCAAGAGTGGAAGAAAAAGTATCCAATGTACTTAATACTTTTATGAAACCAATTTATAATTACTCACCCTTTCTTATAAAAGATCACAACTATAGCCCAGGATGAAGGAGAGAAGTAAGGGTGATGGAAGGGGAGGGGAGATGTTCAACAGAGGGAGAGTAAATGGTGGGACCACACCCAGGGAGCATATTGTAAGGGTACAAGTCAAATCTATCAAGTATAGAACATAAATGTCTTAACACAATAATTAAGTAAATGAGGTGAAAGCTGAATTAGTTTGATGTAACCATTCCAAATTGTATAAAAAAAACACATTGTATCCCACAAAAGCATAAATGTATTCATGATCTATGTATATACGACTTAATAAAAGGAAAAAGTATTTATCCAGGAAAAATGAAAACATTTCTATAGAAAGACTTCTCTGTGAGTGTTCCTGTTTTGATCTGAAGTGTCATATTTTATTGACAAAGTTATTCATAATATTTTCTTATCTTTTAAATGCCTATAGTGTGAAAATAAAATTTAAAAGCTGTTGGAACTCCAAGAACACTTTTAAATCTTGAAAGATGTTACTTCTAAGATTATACATTAACTCTCTTTCTTATTGTTCTTACTCTGTAAATGACTGGGAGAAACCAAAGACCAAATCTCCTGCTCTTAGAATCACTGAATTTGTTGTGATTTAACTGCCTCTTCTTTGTCCTGAACCTAATTTAGACTAGATGGTGCAAAAGACCTTATGACTGTTACATCTTCAATGTGAAAAGTTAAATATACGTTTACCAACTCATTGACCAATCAGACTTTTTTATTTTATTTTAATTTTTGAGACAGAGTCTCACCATGTCACCCTGGGTAGAGTGCTGTGGCATTACAGCTTCACAGCAACCTCAAACTCTTGGCTTAAGTGATTCTCTTGCCTCAGCCTTCCAAGTGGCTGGGACTACAGGTGCCTGCCACAATGCCCAGCCATTTTTTGGTTGTAGTTACCATTGTTTGGCAGGCCTGGGCTGGATTCCAATCCGCCACCTCCGGTGTATGTGGCTGGTGCTGTAACTACTGATCTACAGATGCCAAGCCCAATCAGACCATTTTGTAACTATGCATTGAGCCTTGCTTAGCAAGATGTTGAAGTTCTGTTAAGCTTCCCCAAACCTTGTCTATATAAGTGACTCCAAACTTCTACACTTTGTAACACTGAAATCTATTATTTGGAATCTGTGCTTCCTGGCTGGCTGTCCTTAAGCTTTGTGCTTGCATAAACTCTAAACTTAATTGTTTTTTTCTGATTTTCTGTATTTAACATTGACAACAGCAATGTCTACTTTTTATTTCAATTAGATAATTTTTGCTTTTGAGAAAGAGAAGTGACTCAGAGCAAGCTGAGAAATGTGAAGTATGCAAAATGTATCAGGCCCAGAAAGATATGAGCATGAGACTTCAGTTATATCCCCTGTACCCATGCTTGTTGGTAATTGTTTTAAGTAATTTATTTTTTCTTTCCTACCCAGTAGTTTCCAGACTAGCTGATAAATGTCTTAAATGATACTACAAGTTGCACAAGTGTGACCCTGACCCGCTATATTCATGCTCCTGGAATTTTTGACACAGAGAACTTCAGTAGCTTATGTTATTTTAACAAACCAATATAAATTCTTGGTAAACAACTTAGAAAATACTCTCTTTTTTTTTTTTTTCTTTAAAAACTTATCTGTAATTACTGCTAACCAGAGCATCTATTTAGAGTAACTTCCTATGACTTCCTGGCTGCAGTCCCCAACATTGGCCCAATAAACTCTCTCTACTTATGTTAATGTTTGCCTCTGTTTCTTCCTTTAGCTCAATATTTCCTGCCTTTTGTTGTGCTAGGGGTTCATTAAATTTTGTTATTCTTTCAAAATAACCAACTTTTCATTAATTTTTTCAATTGTATATCCATTTTCCATCATTCTTTATTTTTTCTTTTCCCCTTTTGAGTATAATTTGCTACTTTTTAAATAGGCTATTGGATAAGTGACTTTTAAGCTAAGTATTCATTTGAGGATTTCACGCTGTCCCCCAAGCTGGAGAGCAGTGGCATCATCATAGCTCTCAGCACCCTCAAGTTCCTGGTCCACAATCGACCCTCCCACCTCAGCCTCCCTAATAGCTGGGAGCCCAGGCTCACACCACCATGCCCAGCTGATTGGATCACTACATTGTTCAGGTCGCACTTTTTTTTTTTGGTGACAGAGTCTTGCTTTGTTATCCTCAGTAGAGTGCCCCGTATTCATAGCTCACAGCAACCTCAAACTCTTGGGCTCAAGTGATCCTCTTGCCTCAGCCTCCCAAAAAGTTGGGAGTACAGGGGCCCACCACAACATTCAGCTATTTTTAGATTTGGGGTCTTGCTCTTGCTCAGGCTGGTCTCAAACTTGTGAGCTAAGGCAATTCATCCTCTTTGGCCTCGCAGAATGATAGGATTACAGGTCTGGGAAAGTATTTTATGAGGAGGACCCCCCCTGGGCAATTGAAGCTGGTTCAAAAATACACCACTGGGACCTGATCAAACTAAAAAGTTTCTGCACAGCCAAGAACAGAGTAAGTAAAGCAAGCAGACAGTCCTCAGAATGGGAGAAGATATTTGCAAGTTATGTCTCTGACAAAGGTTTAATAACCAGAATCCACAGAGAACTCAAACGTATAAGCAAGAAAAGAACAAGTGATCCCATCGCAGGCTGGGCAAGGGACTTGAAGGGAAACTTCTGTGAAGAAGATAGGCGCACGGCCTACAGACATGAAAAAATGAACATCACCCTTAATCATCAAAGAAAGGCAAATCAAAACTACTTTGAGATATCATCTAACTCCAGTAAGATTAGCTCATATCACAAAATCCCAAGACCAGAGATGTTAGCGTGGATGTGGAGAAAAGGAAACACTTCTACACTGCTGGTGGGAATGCAAATTAATACATTCCTTTTGGAAAGATGTTTGAAGAACACTTAGAGATCTAAAAATAGATCTGCCATTCAATCCTGTAATTCCTCTACTAGGTATATATGCAGAAGACCAAAAATTACATTATAACAAAGATATTTGTACCAGAATGTTTACTGCAGCCCAATTCATAATTGGTAAGTCATGGGAAAAGCCCAAGTGTCCATTGATCCACAAATGGATTACTAAATTGTGGTATATGTACACCATGGAATATTATGCAGCCTTAAAGAAAGATGGAGACTTTATCTCTTTCATGTTTACATGGATAGAGCTGGAACATATTCTTCTTAGTAAAGTTTCTCAAGAATGGAAGAAAAAGTATCCAATGTACTCAGCCCTACTATGAAACTAATTTTCATATGAAAGCCATAACCCAGTTATAACCTAAGAATAGGGGGAAGGGGGAGACGGAGCAGAGGGCGGGGGGAGGATGGGCAGTGGGAGGGTAATTGGTGGGATTACACCTGCGGTGTATCTTACAAGGGTGCACGTGAAACTTAGTAAATGTAGAATATAAATGTCTTGGCACAATAACTAAGAAAATGCCAGGAAGGCTATGTCAACCAGTGGGATGAAAATATGTCAAATGATCTATGAAACCAGTGTATGGCGCCCCATGATCGCACTAATGTACACAGGTATGATTTAATAATAAAAAAAATAAAATAAAGAATGCTAGGATTACAGGCATGATCCACCACACCCGACCAGATTGAACTTTAAAATTATTATGTTGCACTTAAAACTATATTTTCCATGTATTTCACAAATTTTATCTAGTCAAAATAGTTTTAATTTCTCCTATATTTTCTTCTTGTTCTTCTTCCATTTGTTTTGGGAACTATTCTGCTCAATTTCCAAACATTTGAGAATTTTAAAATCATCTTGTCAGAAGAGTTTTGATGCTCTACATAGTAAGTTAACCATATATCAGAACTGTGACTAACATCTTTTGCTTATTTTATGTTTATTTGTTGGTTGGTTGGTAAGTATTAATAGCCTATTGACTCTGCAGTAAAATACTGTATCTACTCTCTGTGAAGCAAGTGTTGTATCTGGCAGACACTGCAAAATTCCCACTGTGCTCCCATCTGTCATATTTCCATGTAACTTCAGGCATAGGGAAACATTCAAAAGCTCACAAACAATTTTCTGGAGATTTCTTTTTCCTATTCTGTTAACAAATATGACGGGGGGGGGAATTGAACACAAAAAGTTCTTATTTATCTTTGTAATTCTTTGTATAGAGAAATGTCTTGAGTATTACAATTTTTAAATTGAAACATTATTATACTTTCTGTTTTGAAGAATTGGATCACAAAAAGGGCTGATATGTGAAAGAGAGAAAGGAAATTGGAGACTAACTGCCTTCTATCCTCAGAACAAAGCTGGTTCTGAAATAAAAACAGAACACAGGTCACAAAGAGTGAAAGGGCTCATCAAAAGAAGCTCAAATGGGCTCAGCACAGTAGCTTTGTGGTTAGGACTCCAGCCACATATACCTGGGCTGGCTGGTTTGAGCCCAGCCCTGGGCCTACTAAACAGCAATGACAACTACAACAACAACAACAAAACAGCCGGGCATTGTGCTGGGCGCCTGTAGTAACAGCTACTTGGGAGGCTGAGGCAAGAGAATCCCTTAAAGCTGAAGAGTTTGAGGTTGCTGTGAGCTGTGATACTACAGCACTCTACTGAGGGCTACATAGTGAGACTGTCTCAAAAACAAAAACCAAAACAAAACAAAACTCAAATAAACAGGTTTACAGGAAAATTAAAAGTTTTTTTATGGGGCTGCTTTTTACAAATTTGCCATTCTTGAGGCGGCTCTGGATGCTTCTAGATCTTGCTGAATCCTCCTTTTTCTTTCTTTCTTGCTCTTTTTTTTTTTTAAGAAAACGAGTCTCTTTCTGTTGCCCAGCATAGAGTGCAGTGATATCATCCTACCTCACAGTAACCACCTCAAACTCCTGGGGTTCAAATGATCCCAGAGTAGCTGGGACTAGGGCGGCTAATTTTTTTTAATATTATTATTTGTACAGACAGTGTGTAGGGGGTGTCTCATTCTTGTTCAGGCTGGTCTCCAACTTCTGAGCTCAAGGAATCCTCCCACCTTGGCCTCCAAGAGTTTTAGGGTTACAGGTGTGAGCCACTGTACTGCCCAAATCCTCAATTCTGCACAACAAATTCCATCTTGATTTCCCTTTGAAGGAAATTATCTTGGAATAAAATCAGTCTGGATAATCTGGTGGTGTCTTCTGTTAGAAGAAAGAATGAAACATGCCATCCTGGGGCTAAAGAACTTTAGTGAAAGACCACTTTTCAAGTACAACAGTGACATCTAGTGGAAGAAATACTTCAGTAATTTACCAAATAGAAGAATTAAATATTTTTCGTTTCTGTTGGTTAGAAAAAATATGCTTTAATTGCTAAAATTCTTATATTTCCTTCTTTCTATTTTTAAAGTGTTTATACTGACTTTTCTTCTTGATGATTTTTATCCATGTATTTGTTTTGAAATAAATACTGGAGAAATTTTAAAAAAGAAAAAAATACATTATTTTATTTTATGACAGAGTCTCACTTTGTTACCCTTGGTAGAGTGCCACAGCATCATAGCTCACAGCAACCTCAAACTCTAGTGCTCAAGTGATCCCCTTGCCTCAGCCTCCCAAGTAGCTGGGACTACAGGTGCCTGCCAGAGCTGGGCTATTTTTTTTAAATTTTTTTTATCAGATCACTTGAATTTTATTTTATTTTTTATTAAATCATAACTGTGTACAGTGGTCTTTTTTTCTAGAGATGGGATCTCATTCTGGCTCATCAGGCTGGTGTTGAACTCATAAATTCAGGCAATCTAACTGTCGGCCTCCCCAGAGTGGTAGGAATACACATGTGAGCCACCAAAAAAATATGTTTTAAAAAGAGGTGCTTTTTTTGGGGGGTGGAGGGAGGTGGCAGCGCCTGTGGCTCAAAGGAGTAGGGCACCAGCCCCATATGCCAGAGGTGGCGGGTTCGAACCCAGCCCTGGCCAAAAAAAAAAAAAAAAAAAAAAAAAAAAAGATGTGCTTTTTAATAAATGCTTGTTTGTTTCCTAACTATAGTTCAGTGCACGGATAGAAAAAGTTTCTGGTCCAGGTGTGGTGGCTCACACCTGTAATCCTAACACTCTGGGAGGCTGAGATGAGAGAATCCCTCGAGTTCAGGACTTTGAGACCAGTCTGAACAAAGTGAGAACCCATCTCTACTAAAAATATAAAAACTTGCTGGGTGTGGTCGTAGTTTAGTGGATAGGGTGCTGGCCACATACAACGAGGCTGGCGGGTTCAAACCCAGCCTGGGCTAGATAAAACAGCAACAATGACAACTGCAACAACAACAAAAAAAGTCAGGCATTGTGGCGGGTGCCTGTAGTCCCAGCTACTTGGGAGGCTGAGGTAAGGGAATCACTTAAGCCCAAGAGTTTGAGGTTGCTGAGAGTTGTGATGCCAAGCATTCTGTCTAGGAAAAAAGAGGGGAGGGAAGGGGAGAAGATGAAAAAGTTTCTGACACTTATACTAACAAGGCTCTAGTGACCCATGCGACCAGGACCTTCGTCCCTATGTTCAGCAGGATATTGGGTAATATTTGGCATCCACAGAACTTATTTGGGCCAGGGAACAAGTCTGCTCCTAGCCACCTTCCTTCCCTTCAGTAAAACTCTGATCAATTTTCATCACACTGGTCAACACAGCCTTCCTGGCATTCTCCGAGTTATTGTGCTAAGACATCAAATGTGTCAAACGGTATATGAAGCTAATGTATAATGCCCCATGATCATATCAATGTACACAGTTATGTCTTAATAAAAAAATAAAAAACAAAACTCTGATTAAGTTTTTTGACAGTGGCCATGGAGACTATGGGTGGGGCTTTGACTATCCCCCTCAACAATGTTTAGAGATAATGATGACATTGTAGCTAGTGGCCTCTGAGTGGAGGTTTTTCCAAGCTTCTTGGTCCGCTTTTAAAGAATCTGGGTACTTAGAATTATGTTCTCTCTCCCATTTTCATACTTCGTATGGTTGTTTTAGAACTGTCAAGGGTGGCGAAATTGTAAAACCACAATGTAAATGATATAATTAGCCAAAGTTTATGCAGAGTGGCAGAGATAGTTGACAAGCCAGTTAATGCTGGTTCTCGTCTGTGGTTATCAGCTCCTGGGTGAGCTTCTGCCTCAGGGTGTACATAGGCTTGAGTTCAGAAGGGGAGAAAGGAATTCAAGTAAAATTTCTACATAGATACATACGAGAATAAGAGGAGTTTAATTTGCTATCTCCTCAAGCAAATAAAAGAAGATTAAATAAACAAAGCCTGTTAGTAAGTTCTATGTTGTTCTTTATTCTCCTTCAAGTTCAGTCTTGCTAAGAAGTCCTAGGGAATTGCCTTGCCCTTCTCTAGCAGACATGGCTGCTTCTAATGTTTAGAAGAATCCTGAGGAGGACAGAAAGCTCCCATTTGTTCAGCGTCCACTATGAGCTAAGATTTTACACGCAGTAACTCAGACCATGCTTCTTATGCACCATCCTGATGTGTAGACTTTTTTTTTTTTTTTTTGTAGAGACAGAGTCTCACTTTATGACCCTCGGTAGAGTGCCGTGGCCTCACACAGCTCACAGCAAACTCCAACTCCTGGGCTTAAGCGATTCTCTTGCCTCAGCCTCCCGAGTAGCTGGGACTACAGGCGCCCGCCACAACGCCCGGCTATTTTTTGGTTGCAGTTTGGCCGGGGCCGGGCTTGAACCCGCCACCCTCGGTATATGGGGCAGGCGCCTTACTGACTGAGCCACAGGCGCCGCCCTCGTTTTTGTTTTTTAAAGACAGGGTCTTGCTTTGTTGCCCAAGCTGGAGTGCAGTTATGCAATCATAGCTTATTGGAGTCTGGAACTCCTGGGCTCAACAGTGCTCCCATCTGAGCCTCCTTGTAGCTGGGACTACAGGTACACACTACTGTGTCCAGCTAATTAAAAAATACATTATTTTTGAAAGATGGAGACTTTTACATTTTTTGTATTTACCTGGATGGAGTTGAACATTCTCTTTCGTAAAGTATCTCAAGAATGGAAACGCAAGCGCCCTATGTAGTCATTACTAATTTGAAACTAGCAGATGAACAATGATAGGCCCACATGAGAGAAAAACACAATTAAATTCAAGTGGGGTTGAGGGAATGAGGGAGGGGACTCAGTAAGTTCCTACCTAACCGCACAATGTAGGGGTATATGGCCAGCTACAACTTGGATGCTACCTAAGAAATGCAAACAATGAAATACAACTGTATGTACGCTTTTATTAATCTGAAATTTAAAAATCTTTTTATTTTTTTTGAGGCAGAGTCTTACTCTGTTGCCCTGGGTACAGTGCTGTGGTGTCATCATAGCACACAGCAACTTCAATGTCTTGGGCTCGGGGGATCCTCTTACCTCAGCCTCCTGAGTAGCTGGGACTACAGGAACTACAGGTGCTTGCCATGACACATGAGAGATTAAGGAGCAAAAATAAGAAAATATTCTGAGAGGTGAACCGAAGGAAATTGGAGTCCAGATTCTGTGTGGGCAACGTGGCCTTTATTCCACTCAGGTGCGAGTGAGCTGAGTTCGAAAAAGAGGTCAGCATGTGGGTTAAGGTAGATGGGAATGTAAAAGTGTGGGGCTGTAGGGACTGCCACATTCATTTCTTCCTGGGCAGGATGTTCTGTTTGGGTGTTCTATTTGGGCGAGTCCTTACGTTTTGCACTCTCAACACCCAACTAGTTTTTCTACTTTTAGTGGAGCTTGGGTTCTCACTCTTGCTCAGGCTAGTCTCCAACTCCTGGACTCCAGTAATCTACCTGCCTTGGCCTCCCAGAGTGCTGGGATTGTAGGCCTGTGCCACCATGCCTGGCTGGGAGCAACAGTTTCAAGGAGGCAAGATTGGCCCAATCAGAACTCTCTGGGTGATCCTCTGAGTTTTTCTTGATTTTTCCAATGAAGTTTCTGTGAATCCCAAAGTGGAGTCCGGGCTGTGCCCCTGAAGTCGTTATGTTCCAACTTTGGCTTTAAAGCTCCAAGGTGTGAACTCCAGCTGCTGGGATTCACATGTGCAAAGCTGTGCAAGTCCATGCTGGGTACTCTGGGGTCATCTACAGAGGAGCATTACAATTAGACCCTTACTATTCCTGTCTCAGTCCTTCTTGCCTTCATCTCCTTTATTGATTGAGTTCCTTCATCTTATGGGTGAATAAAAAAGGAAAAACTAGGGTGAGGATGCTTCTTTTCATAGTTTGAGTAAATAAAGGAAGGGTAAGAATTTAAAACTAAGAGTTCAAAGGAAGTTTGTGGCCACGCTAACCCTCACTCTAGTGCAGTGGTTCTCAATCTTCCTAATGCCGCAGCCCTTTAATACAGTTCCTGTGATTATAAAAATCTCCTCTTTTCTTTTTTTGGAGACAGAGCCCCAAGCTGTCACCCTGAGTAGAGTGCCGTGGAATCACAGCTCACAGCAACCTCCAACTCCTGGGCTTAAGCAATTCTCTTGCCTCTGCCTCCCAAGTAGTTGGACTACAGGCGCCCGCCACAACGCCTGGCTATTTTCTGTTTCTAGCTGGATTCGAACCTGCCAGCTCTGGTGTATGTGGCTGGTGCCTTAGCCGCTTGAGCTACAGGCACCAAGCATCAAAAAAAAATCTCCTCTTTTCAATGTTCATTAACTTTCTTATCACCACGCCTGCTCAGAGGCTAGGACACCAGCCACATACAAAGGAGCTGGTGGGTTCAAATCCAGCCCAGGCCTGCCAAATGAAAGGAAAAGTAAGTGAAGCACCTTATTACTTAAAATATTAATAAAAAAATAATTTTGGAGAGTGACTGTTCTGGTGATAAGAAAGTTGTTTGTTTGTTTTTTGAGACAGAGTCTCAAGCTGTCACCCTGGATAGAGTGCCTGGATAGAGTGCTTGGGCTTAAGCGATTCTCTAGCCTCAGCTTCCCAAGTAGCTGGAACTACAGGTGCCCGCCACAATGCCCAGCTATTTTTTTGGTTGTATGTGTCATTGTTGTTTGGCAGGCCCAGGCCAGGTTCGAAGCCACCAGCCTGGGTGTGTGTGGCCAGTGCCTACCCACTGAGCGATGGGCAACGCAAGAGGAGTAATTTTAAATAAAATTTACACAAACAGGCTCAGTGCCTGTAGCTCAGTGAATAAGGGCTCCAGCTACATACCCCAAGGCTGGTGGGTTTGAGCCCAGCCCGGGCCTGCTAAACAACAATGACAACTGCAACCAAAATATAGCTGGGCATTGTGGCAGGCACCTGTGGTCCCAGCTACTTGGGAGGCTGAGGCAAGAGAATCACTTAAGCCCAAGAGTTTGAGGTTGCTGTGAACTGTGATGCCACAGCACTCTACTAGGGTGATGTAGTAAGACACTGTCTCAAAAAAAAGGATATATTGGATATTTACCTCTACCTCCAAGATACATCAGTTTAATTGGCACTTTTGGATAACATTACTAACAACTGTTTGCGTTAATTATTTTATTTTTTTTTTTTTGGAGACAGAGTCTCACTATGTCACCCTCAGTAGAGGGATATGGCATCACAGCTCACAGCAACCTCAAACTCTTGGGCTTAAGTGATTCTCTTGCCTCATCCTCCCAAGTAGCTGGGACTACGGGCGCCCACCACAATGCCTAGCTATTTTTTGTTGCAGTTGTCATTGTTGTATAGCAGGCCCGGGCTGGGCTCAAACCTACCAGCCTCAGTGTACATGGCTGGTGCCGTAACCACTGTGCTACAGGAGTCCAGCCAATATATCCTCTTTTTTGAGGAATGATCTGTAACTTGTTGTGATCAATTAATTGTAAACTCCCCAGGCCTCAGCCTGGCCAAGAGAATTGAGATGTAACAGATGTAAATATTGTGCCAGTTAGGAACGAGTTTGGTTGTCCATGGTGAAAGCTAAGTGTATGAAAGGTTGACCAGATACGTGATATTTAGAGTGTGACAGTCCTCCAACTGATCAGACACTACTTGGGGGGTAGTGTTCCCACTGTAGGAGGGTGGGCATCTAAGACCTGCTCTTAGGAGGTTGTTAGGATGGTGAGAGGACTCAAAATCATGCCTATGAAAAATACTTGAAGAAACAGATTTCTCCCCATGGCACTACAGAAGGCAAAAATAGAGCCAACTGCCTCTTTTTCCGGCTGGAACAATGGCGGCTGTTGAAGAGAAGAAAAAGAAGGTTCCTGCTGTGCCAGAAACCCTTAAAAAAAAAAAGCGAAAGAATTTCGCAGAGCTGAAAATCAAGCGTCTGAGAAAGAAGTGTGCCCAAAAGATGCTTCGAAAGGCAAGGTGGAAGCTTATCTATGAAAAAGCTAAGCATTATCATAAAGAATATAGGCAGATGTACAGAACTGAGATTCGGATGGCTAGGATGGCAAGAAAAGCTGGCAACTTCTATGTACCTGCAGAACCAAAATTGGCATTTGTCATCAGGATCAGAGGAATCGATGGTGTGAGTCCAAAGGTCCGAAAAGTGTTGCAGCTTCTTCGCCTTCGCCAGATCTTCAATGGAACTTTTGTTAAGCTCGACAAGGCTTCCATTAACATGCTGAGGACTGTAGAACCATATATTGCTTGGGGGTACCCAAATCTGAAGTCAGTAAATGAGCTAATCTACAAGTGTGGTTATGGCAAAATCAATAAGAAACGAATTGCGTTGACTGATAACAGTTTGATTGCGCAGTCTCTTGGTAAATATGGCATCATCTGCATGCAGGATCTGATTCATGAGATCTATACTGTTGAAAAACGCTTCAAAGAAGCAAATAACTTCTTGTGGCCCTTTAAGTTATCATCTCCACGGGGAGGGATGAAGAAAAAAACAACCCACTTTGTACAAGGTGGAGATGCTGGTAACAGGGAAGATAAAATCAATAGGCTTATTAGAAGAATGAACTAAGGTATCTGCCCTGATTGTTTTTGTAATCTGGTCAGTTAATAAACAGTAACTGCTTTCAAATTGAAAAAAAAAAAAAATAGAGCCAACTGATAGATACCACAGAAAGGCAGATTTTAGCTCGAATTGAGGAGTTATTCATGCTAGAACACTCCCAAAATAAAATGAGTTGTTGGAGGAAGTAGTTAAATTTCTAGTAGTAGTTAAAGTAATAGCCTTCCAACAGCTCAAGAAAAGCATAGCCCATGGAAATAGGACATAGCCAGATGTGAAATGTTTCAGGCAGCCCTATTCACTTAGGCTTGTCCTGTTCTGACTCAATTTGCAGTAGCCTCCATCCTGGAATGCTTGTTCACTGTAAAATTTGGTTCCCACTTTTTCTTAAAAAATTAAAGTGTTGGGCGGCGCCTGTGGCTCAGCGAGTAGGGCGCTGGCCCCACATGCCAAGGGTGGCGGGTTCAAACCCAGCCCCGGTCAAACTGCAACAACAAAAAAAAATAGCCGGGCGTTGTGGCGGGCGCCTATAGTCCCAGCTACTAGGGAGGCTGAGGCAAGAGAATCGCGGAAGCCCAGGAGTTAGAGGTTGCTGTGAGCCGTGTGACGCCACGGCACTCTACCCGAGGGTGGTACAGTGAGACTCTGTCTCTACAAAAAAAAAAAAAAAAAATTAAAGTGTTAGAAGAGTTAAAAGGAAAAAAAAGAAAGGCCATAATTTATTGAAGATTTACAATGTACCAATTACTATTCTAAATAGTTTACATGAATTAACTGATTGTATCCTCCAAAATCATCCTAGAAAAGAAGGGCGGTGCCCATAGCTCAGTGGCTAGGGCACTGGCCACATACACCGAGGCTGGTGGGTTCAAACCCAGCCTGGGCCAGCTAAAAAACCAACAGTGAAAATTGCTACAACAACAACAACAAAAAATAGCCAAGCATTGCGGCAGATACTTGTAGTCCCAGCTACTTGGGAGGCTGAGGCAAGAGAATCACTTATGCCCAAGAGTTTGATGTGATTGTGAGTTGTGACACCATAGTACTCTACTCAGGGCAACAGCTTGAGACTCTGTCTCAAAAAAAAAAAAAAAATCCTAGAAGGAAGTATTATTATCCTCAGTTTAACTATAAGGAAACTGGGCATGTTTCTCACCTTTTGGCTACGATCAAGTGAAGATAAGGAAACTGGGTCTGGGTGCAGTGGCTCAGGCCTGTAATCCCAGTACTTTGGGAGGTCAAGGCAGGAAGACCACTTGAGGCCAGGAGTTCTAGACCAGCCTGAGCAACAAAGCAAGACTCCAGCTCTATACAAAAAGAAAAAAGAGAAAAAAGGGGAAACTGAATTTATTTGCCCAAGGCCAGGCAGCTAGAAAATGGCAAATTTGAATCCACAGAGTCTGACTCCAAAGCTTGAGTTCTATCTATCATTTATTTATTTCTGTGACACAAGGTCTAGCTTTATTGCCCAGCTTGCAGTGAGCTGTGGTCTGGCTTGACAGATAGGTCTCATGCCAGACCACAGCTCACTGTAACCTCCAAATTCCACACTCAAGCAATCTTCCTGCCTCACCTTCCCAAGTAGCTGGGAGGTACAAGACACCACTCCCAGGTAATTTTTTATTTTTATTTTTTAGAAACCGGTGTCTTCTTTTTTTGTCTTAGGCTGATGTTGAGCTCCTGGCTTCAAATGATCTTCCTGCCCTGGCCTCCCAAAGTGCTAGGTTTACAGATATCAGCTGCCATGCTCAGTGTATTTTTAATTTTTATTTTTGTTTCTATTTGTTTGTTTGTGGAGATGGGATCTCCATCTGTTGTCTAAGCTAAAGTACAGTGGCATCATCATAGCTCACAGCAACCTCAAACTCCTGGGCTCAAGCGATCCCCCTATCTCAGCCTCCTGAGTAGCTGGAACTACAGGTGCACCTTACCACATCTGCCAAGTAGTTCTACTTTTTGTAGGTATGTGGTCCTCCTTGTGTTGCTTAGGCTGGTCTTAAACTCCCAGCCTCAAGTTATCCTCCTGCATCAGCCTCCCAGGTAGCTGGAATTACAGGTGCTTGGGCCACCATTCCTAGTCCAAATCCTATTCAAGTAAAGGCTTGTAGACTAATGATAGGGGTGGGGTGGGGTGAAAGGTGTGCTGGGAGATCAGTTCTGGCTAGGATGAAATTTACATGAGACTAATAGCTACATTTGTTGGACATTTATTGTGTGTCAGGCATTGGACTAAGGATCTCACATACATTAAGAGATAATACAGTAAAGCACCTGTCTGAGGGTTGAGTACATTATAATACTCAATTTACTACTCACTGGTAAGTTACTACTGTGATCACTTCTAATCCTCTCTACAACTATATTAGATGGGTTTTAGTGTATCCACTTTGTTAATGGAGAAGTGAAGTCTTGAGAGATTAAGTAAATCACCCAAGGTGAAACAGCCAGTTATTCCTGCAGCCAGCAAATGAACTCAAATCCATCTGCCTGAACCTATAACCCTATCCTATGCACTTTACCCTGCTTCCCCTCGAGCACCCACTCTTCCAACGTGGAAGTTTTGTGGTTCTCTGAAACCAGACAGAAAATGATAACTTTAACTTGAAAAAAGAAGTCTACACAAACTTAGATAAATATTACAAATTAGTACAACATTTAGCTATTTGAAGTTAAATCATAAATAGTAGGACAAATGTATATCACAAGTACAAGGAAATTGCATCGGTTTTGTCTTTTAATTTTCAAACCCTCTTATTTATCAGCTACAAATAGTCTTCCTGGTTCTTCTCTTTCCAGGTGCCAATAAATGAAGAGAAACTCAGTGTCAGAACAGTGATTATGAAAGTTAAATAGCCCCGAAGGATCAGAAGTGAATAAAAAAGGCTTAGGGGCTACAACTTAAAAGCCTTTGAAGAAAAAAGGACTTGACACCATAATTGCAGTCTCCTGCAGAGGGTTGAACTGTAATTGTGTTCTCTGCCTTAAGTGAGCAGCTGGAAAAGGCTGCTTGGCCTGTTAGAGGTACAGAGAAAAGTCCAGCACTGGTCTACTTAGATATACATGGAAACCGGCCAACAGGCTGGGCACAAATGGTGAAGAAGTCACCAAGACAAATCAAAACCCAAAGCCTCTGCTACAAGTGCATGAGTACAATTGTGGCCTTCAAGGTGAAGAAACCCCAAGTCAAAAATCTGGCCCATATTGTCCCAATATCTTCATATTATGCATATTTTCAGGCTTGTCAGAAGTCCCCATTTATAGCATGTTCTTCCTATATACAAAGCTCCTTTAGGCTGTGGCTCATGCCTATAATCCTAACACTCTGGGAAGCATAGTATGCCTTGAGCTCAGGAGTTCAAGACCAGCCTGAGGAATGGGCTAGCCGGGTGTTATGGCAGGCGCTTGGCGTCCCAGCTACTCAGGAGACTGAGGCAGGAGGATCACTTCAGCCCAGGAGTGTGAGGTTGCTGTGAGCTAGTCTGATGCCATGGCACTCTAGCTTGGGCAACAGAGTCAGACTATCTCAAAAATAAATAAATAAAACAAAAATTCAGATAGAACCAGAGAAACAAACCCATGGGGCCTTAGCAGAGCCTTTAGAAATGATTCCATAAGGACCTTTCATAAATAGAACACATAGAATTCCCACAACAAATAACTCAGAGGATGAACTCCGTCAAAAACAGGAAAGGAAGCAGAAAAGTCAAAAGTCAACAAAAGTCAAAAGAGCCAACCATAAATGTAACAAAAGACCAGACACTGAAGGAGACCAATAATATGAAAGTGTATTTAGGAAACAGTAGGGACTCTGAGGAGGGGGCTGGAAAGAACATTATAGAAAAGAACAGAGAGAGAATGAGAGATGTGATTTAAAAAAAAAACCAGAAGGTAGTGCAAAAAGGAAAAAGAATACTATGTGAAAGAAAATTTAAGGAATATAAAAACCAGAATGTCTCTAGTAAAAACTTCTAGAGGAGATGAAGAGAGAATGGAAGATAAATATTCAGAGACAAATAATAATGGAGAATTTTCCCAGACATGAATCCTATGATTAAAAATTCTAGTTACTCTTAATTAGGATACATACAAGCAAAATAACACTTACACGCACTGAAGTTAAACAGTAGAAATCAAAGACAACTAGCAAATATCCAAAAGTACTGAAGAGATGGAAGGGTAGGAACTGGGGAACAGATTAGGGTCAGGTTCGGACTGTCCCGGATTTCTCTTCAGTAGGCTTGTCATTAGCACTTTACCAGATCTGAAATCTGGACATCGAAGCTCAGTGAAGTTAGGGGTATTTCTTCTCAATAGCTACAGTGCTCAGACACAGGCAGCAGGGATAGCTCTTCCATTATTTCTGCTACCAGGTTTCCAGACAGGAGGAGAGTTTGAAGACCCAGTGAAAATGAAGCTTCCATTAGGGAGAAAACAAGTAGCATAAAAGTTATTATATCCTCATGTTGCTCTTTGAAAAATTGTGGACATTCTTTCTGCACAGAGCCAGAGCCAGCATCTCGTGACAAACTCTGTTCAGTAGAACTACGTGATCCCTTTACTGACCTTCCGTTTGTCAGCCTGTCTCTTACTTCTATTCTCCCTCATCACCCATTGCTTAGAAACTATTTTTTCTTTTTTTGAGACAGAGTCTCACTCTGTGCACTGGATAGAGTGTCGAGGCATCCTAGCTCACAGCAACCTCAAACTCCTAGGCCCAAGCAATCCTCCTGTCTCAGTCTCCCAAATAGCTAAGAGTACAAGCAACTGCCACAATGCCCTTCTAGTTTTTTGATTTTTAGTAGCGACGGGGTCTTGCTCTTGCTCAGACTGGTCTGGAACTCCTGAGAGCGAACAATCCACCTGTGTTGGCCTCCCAACGTGCTGGGACTACAGGTGCAGCCATCACCTCCAGCCAGCTTAGAAACTCTTTATTCTATACCTTAGAACACTCGTGTGCTATGAGAGGATCTTAGATCTGCTGTGAAATTTTTAAAAATCATTGATTAAGTTCTTTTACTTTTTAATTTTTTTATTTTGACATATACATGTGTTCACTAGGCTCCCACTTTTTGCCTTCACAAAATTAAAAAGGCTTAAAATGTAACAACAATAACAATGTTTAAGGTAGGGAACAGAAACAAAAACCTTGCAAAGAACGAACGAAATCAAACACATTCAGAAAAGAAATCAGACAATTGCTGCAACAAAGTATTAAGCAATAATAATAATAGTAATGCAAAGAAAGTAACATTCACATTGTCAAATAAGAGTATGTCTATTATAGACTGCTTTGACTCTGAGGTTCAGTATGGAGTCAGATTAACCTCTTCTTATTATTTTTTTCCCCAAAGTATCAAAGAAGAGAAAACTAATATTTATAAACAAAAATAAAAGATAATTTTTGAAAACAGATCATGCCAAATCTTATAGACAATAGAAAAAGAGAAATACTTCAAAATAATTCTACTTAATCTGGATACACCTGATGGTTAAGTTATTACCAAAATAAGTTCAAGGCACAGTAAGTATATTCCTTTTTCTTTTTTTTTGATCAACATAATTTAAGTGTGCTATGGAAGTTTAACTACAGGTTTGAGTGTGCTGTGAGATTTAAAAAAAAAAAAGGTTGAAAAACATTGCTTTACACTTTTTTTTTTTTTTTTTAGTTTCCTTCAGATTTTGCCACAAGATGGAAACAGCTACTGAAGGAGGAGAGTTAACAGCAGCCAGAAATGTACCTGGAGAGGTTAAGTTTGAACAATGCTACAAACGCAGATATACAAAAATAGAGTATCCCTTATTTTCCACAACTGACTGAAACCTCTCTTGAGCACTGGATCTACAGATGGAAGGTGGGAACATAAGCCTGCCATTTTAAGGTATCTCCATTTCTCCTGTTTCTTTCTTTCTTTTCTTCGCTTTCTGAAATTGAGATAGGGTCTCTCACTCTGTTGCTCCTGCTGGAGTGACATGGTGTTATCATAGCTCACTGCGACCTTGACCTCCTGGGCTCAAGGCAGCCTCCTGCCTCAGTCTCCCAAGTAGCTAGGACTACAGGTGTGCTCCACTGTGCCTGACTAATTTTCTTGTTTTTTGTAGAGACAAAACTTCTCTGTCTTCCTCAGGGTCGTCTCAGACTTCTGGCCTCTGCCCCCCAAAATGCTAGGATTACAGACAAAAGACACCACTTTCTGCATGTTTCAACACTGCATTCCAGGTAAGTGTATTTGGGAAGTCTTCCAGAATCCACTCCTAGCTCGGTGCCTGTAGTTCAGTGGTTAGGGCGCCAGCCACATACACCTGGGCTGGTGGGTTCAAACCCGGCCCAGGCGTGGTAAACAACAATGACAAGTACCAAAAAAAAAAAAAAAAATAGCCGGGCGTTGTGACAGGCGCCTGTAGTCCCAACTACTTGGGAGGCTGAGGCCAGAGAATTGCTTAAGCCCAAGAATTAGAGGTTGCTGTGAGCTGTGACTCCACAGCACTCTACCGAGGATGGCACAATAAGACTCTGTCTCAAAAAAAAAAAAAAAAAACCCAAACCAGAATCCACTCCTGAATTTTCAGTCATTAGCTTTACCACACATTTTTTATCTCCACATTCATTTCTTTTTTTCCTTTATTTTAAAATTTTAAGGGGATACAAATTTTTTTTCATGGATACCTTGTATAATGCTTAAGTCAGAGCTTTTAGTGTGCCCATCACCAGAACGATGTTCATTGTACTGATAGGTAAGATTTTATTCCTCATCCCCACCCCACTCTCAGTTTCCAGGGTCCTTTACAGCTCTTTGTGCTTGTGTGTGCCCATCTGTTAGCTCCCAATTATAAGTAACAACATATCTGCACTCATTTCTTCTATTCCCAATCTTACTGTCCTTGGGAGGGTTCCTTATTCTAGGTCCTATTTCTCACAACTCAAGTACAAGATGGGGAATAGGAAGACTTCGGACATGCAAAGACTCAAAAGACAAACAAAATGGGTGGCACCTGTGGCTCAAAGGGGTAGGGCGCCGGCCCCATATACCGAGGGTGGCGGGTTCAAACCCAGCCCCGGCCAAACTGCAACAACAAAAAAATAGCCGGGCGTTGTGGCGGGCGCCTGTAGTCCCAGCTACTCGGGAGGCTGAGGCAAGAGAATCGCTTAAGCCCAGGAGTTGGAGGTTGCTGCGAGCTGTGTGACGCCACGGCACTCTACCGCGGGCGGTACAGTGAGACTCTGTCTCTACAAAAAAAAAAAACAAACAAACTATAATGTAAGCTTATTTTGGTAATTTAAATAACCATGAATACTAGATCATTTAAACTGGTAATTAAATACTAGATCATTTAAAAACTACAATGTAAGCATACAACATAGCTACATAGCTACTTGCTGAGGTGTTATAACAGGCCCTATTTTTATAGAATCCTAAAAGTCCCATGAAAATAAGAGAAACATCAGCTAGTGAGCAAATACCATGCCAAACACAGTTCACTGACAATCTTAGATTATGAACTATTTAGATTAAACGAAAAATTTCAGATATTGATTTATTGTGCAAACAGGCAGCATTGCTTCACAAATAGGAAAAGACTTCCAGATGACGCTTCCCTCCTAATCCTGTCATCCTCACTATGCACATTACATATTTTCCATGTTATTTTAAGAGAGATGCACTACACAGAGTATCTAGGGGGATAAAGTTTTATCTACACTGAAATCAAAAGTGGGATAGGTAAGGTTATCAGAAAGGAGTTTTGGCATTAATGTGTATTTGTCGATCTAAGAAGATTTTGTTCAGTAAAGGGGGAAAATAGAGGATGTCTGCTTCCTTAGAATCGCCATAATCATGCACTTTATTTTTTTTTCCTTACTGTCAGTGAAGACGGAACACACTTTATTCTTAAATTAAGGGACTGATTTACAGCATAAGTAAATCTTTTAACAATGTAAAAGACAAATAAAGCAATCCCAGAAATCTAAGAATAAACAGTTCTTCTATACAAAAGACATTTAGTTTTGTTTTGTTTTGTTTTGTTTTGCCTTTTCTTGCAAATAGACACAAGACCAGTGCAGAAAGATAATTAGTTTTAAACCTAAGTAACATTTATGGACCATGGAGAACTCAAAATTGGAGGGCCAAAAGAAGTAGGCAAAATAAAAATAACTACCATTAAAAACTCTTTCCTGGCTAGGCACCTGTAGCTCAAGCAGCTAGGGCACCAGCCACATACAATGGAGCTGGTGGGTTCAAATCCAGCCGGGGCCTGCCAAACAATGACAATTTCAACTTAAAAAAATAGCTGGGTGTTTTGGTGGATGTCTGCAGTCCCAGCTACTTGGGAGGCTGAGGCAAGAGAATTGCTTAAGCTCAAGAGTTTGAGGTTGCTCTGAGCTGTGATATCACAGCACTCTACTGAGGGTGACAGCTTGAAGCTCTGTCTCCAAAAAACAAACAAAAAAACCTCTTTTTTGATGGTCAGGCTGACCCTGCTGTCCTATTTGCCACTTTTATAAACCCACCAGTCTGATTAAGGACCCTATCTTTAAGAAAAACTTTTAAACCATGCATTTTTTAGAGTTATTGCAACAATAACACTGTTGTAGCCTAACAATTGATACTTGCAGATCAATGGTCCAGAAGATTATTAAACCTTCTATCAGCAAAACAGCAACAACATCTCTTGAGACCATGCTCCATTAACTTCCATTAAGGGTAGATTTCAGCTGAAAATTCTTTACTTCACTATTTGGAACTAGCACGTTTGTTTTGAAATTATACTAAGGTTTTATAAACAGTCTCAGTGAATCTCATGACTTTATCTAATACCTGTGTCTGAAATAGAATAAGTTTTAGGGAAAACAACATATGTTAACTATAAAACTGGGTCATAGTTTCCTAACAATCAGTTACAAGGAAAATACACTTCCACTGCGCAACACAAGAATTAAAGCAGTTAATTTATTTTTTAGAGACAGAGTCTCACTATTTCACCCTCGGTAGAGTGCCAAGGCGTCACAGCTCACAGCAACCTCTAACTCTTGAGCGCAAGCGAGCCTCTTGCCTCAGCCTGCCCAGTAGCTGGGACTACAGGGGCCCGCGACAACTCCCGGCTATTTTTTTGTTGCAGTTTGGCCGGGGCGGGTTTGAACTTACCCACTGAGCCCAGTAATTAAGGCAGTTTAAAAACTCAAAGTCCAACCATAATGTATTACTCCATTAAAGGTGTTCCCTTTGGGTTCTAAGAAGGGCTCTGGTATCACAACAGAAATTATTCGAATCTCTAGGCTTCACTTATTACTTAATTTTTTTAAACCCAGAAAGGCCTGTTTGAGGAAACTGACAGACGGTAGAAAGACAGATTTTGGAGGGGACTGGCCAAATTTAAAATAACTGTACAGAGCAAAGAGAACTCCAAGCTTTTAATTGCCCCAAGCTGAGCGGCAAAAGGGGAGGGATTCTTACCTGCCAGCGGCCATAGGTGAGGAGGACCATGGAAATGGGGATGGCGGTGCCGGACATGGCATGCGTGGAGGGCATGCTGTACTCGGAGTTGTAGAAGACCTCCAACTTCACCACGGGCGGCGAGGCGGCGGGGCCAGCGGATGATGTGCTTGGTGCACTGGCCCAGGTACATGACCAGCACCCAGATGACCACGAGCCTCTGGCCCACCAGGGGGTCCAGGTTCCAGATCCAGAAGGGGAAGAACATGATGTAAAAGAGTTCGTTGCCCAACTCCGTGCCGAAGCAGAACAGGTAGTAGAGCGGCCCGTTGCTCACGCAGGCCAGCTCGCCCTCCTCGCCCGTCAGCGAGTTGCCCGCGCGCCGTGGCGAGGCCCGGCCCAGTTGGGAGGCCAGCCCGTTCCGCACGCCGTTGGGGGCCCCGCCGCCGCCCGGCTTGGCGGGACACTGATTGCGGTCCTCCCGGGCGGCCGCGCGTCCCCGGGGGCCCTCGCCTGCCGCTCTCGCCGCCAGGGGTCTCCGGCTCGGGGCGCCTCCGCCTCCTCATCCTCCCTCAGGTCGGCGGAGCGCTTGGCAGCGCTTCCATCCCGCACAGCCGCTGGAAACGGGCCACTTTCTGCGGCTCCTGCAGCCAGCCGGCCAGTCGGGCCAGGCGCTGCCTCAGCGACATGATAACGGACCCGCCGCGAAGCCCCGAACCGTCCCCGCGCGCCTGGTCAGCAGCAGTGGCAGCTGCGCCTCCCTCTAACCGCGGGACTCTGACGGGTGACGGCGCCACAGGCCGCAGAGACCGCTGCGCCCCCGCCCTGCGCGCCCCTCCCTTGCCGCGCGCGCTCCGCCTCCTCCCACGGCCTCCACGCGCCCGCGCGGGCCGTGTCCCGCCCCCCGCAGCTCTTATAAGGGCCGCGCAGTGCTTTGCTACCCCTGGCGCATCCGGCTGCTTCTCGGGAAGGCCAGCGGGCTGTCGTACAAGGTTCTCCGGAATACCCGCCACCTGGCGGTGCTCGGCTGGCAGGCCGTAATGTGTTCCTCCTCCTCCATCTTCGGCATGGGTCTCCGCAGACTAGTGTTGCCGGATTCCTGCTATGAAACATAGACTTGGAGAGGCCGCGATCTTGGTGCATGCTTTGGAGAGGCCAGTGACCCAGCAGCCGGACTTCCTGCTGGCACAGAATCAAATGGCTAATGATGAATGCAGGCGAAGTAACCACCACGCGCAGGAATCGCTTGACACAAGTAATTAACAGCTAATTACAGAGCTGTAGCGGACGACTGATGTCTCGAAAGCTATGTGTAAAGACTAGATGTAGACCCCAAGACAGGACCAGGAACTATAATCAGTAAAATTAACAACTGTGGTCTACAAAAGAAAATCCAATCACCTACACTTCAAAATATTGTCATTGGTCAGATATTTTGACAAAGGTTAAGAGAGCACAGGTGTTCTTGCCTTACGTGTAAAAATTCCTTGTAGGGAAGTCTGTCGCTAGAGAGTTTGCACAGAGGAAATGTGGTTCGTGGCTGAATGCCTTGTGTAAATTTTTGAGTTGTATGTATATATAGAGTGACTTAAAATGTCCTTGACTCACAACTTACAAACTCTTTCTTGAGGAAACAGTTTATAAAAGATCTCTGAACCCTAATTCCAGGAAGTTGTTTCAGGTAAGGAGGATGCCCATAATTAAAGAATTTGAATTACTTACAAGAAACAGGCTGGAAAGTTCCCATGCACTTAAGTCATTAGAAACATTTTTATTTCCCAGGCAGGGTTATTGTCCTCCTCCCTCTCCACTTGCTAAACTGTGGCCATAGAGAGGGGAATAAATCATCCACACCCTCACAGTATAAAGAAGAGACAGAGGACCATCTCTAGAGTATAAAGCAGATGGCAAGTGTAAAATCAATAAATAAACAACATGCCCTGGAAAGGAGAAGGAACAAGTTTGGGAACAGCAAGAAAGGTGTTAAAAGATCCTGTTTAGCTGGATTTTTTTTTTGGCCGGGGATGGGTTTGAACCTGCCACCTCTGGCATATGGGACCGGCGCCCTACTCCTTGAGCCACAGGCACCGCCCTAGCTGGATTTTAATTAAAGAACAAGTTACGAATAGCTGAAGAAGTCCTCATAAGGGAAAGATAGAGGACAGGGGATAAGAACATGCAAAGATATTTTTGGCAAACAATAGCTCCTAGAACAGTGGTTCTCAACCTTCCTAATGTCATGGGCCCTTTAATACAGTTCACGACCCACAGGTTGAGAACCTAGGAACAGCAATTGGAAAAGGGAGGGTAGGAGGAGGTTGTACAGCCTTGAATGCCAAGCTAGGGATTTTATTTTATACTCAATGGGAGCCATGGAAATCTTTCATACATACACTAAGGAGCGATAACATCAGAACTGTGTTTTTTGAAAGATAATAGGGAAGGAAATCAAAGATGAATTGCCAGAGGTCAGAGACCAAAGGCTAGGTAAATAATTAGAAAATGATTGCAGTAATCAGGTGAGAGAGAATGAAGGCTTGAACTAGAACCAGGTTCTGGGAGTTGGAAGGAAGGAGATAGATTTGAATGAAATTTTGGAATTAGGAAAATAAAGTGTTTTCATTTGGATTCATAGGTCTGCAGGCAAATAGTAAGCCATCCATCCCTGACTGGAACACGTTGTATGTCTTATACTGAGGCACTAACAATCTAATGAGGGAGACAAAAACATGAGAAAAGGTGCGAGTATACTCAAAGAAGTATTCTTGCATTCTGGCAAGGCACAGTGGCTCCCACCTGCAATCCTAGCTCTTTAGGAGGCCAAAGTAGGAGGATCTCTTGAGCCCAGAATAGGAAACCAAACCAGGAAATACAGGAAGACATTGTCTCTACCAGAAAAGGGGGAGGGATTATTCAGATTCATCCAAGAAATTTTCATTCTGGGGACTATTTAGTCCAAAGATGGAAGAGAGAAAGAAAAGTACATAAAATAAAGTAGAAAGTGATCTACTTTGCATCTTTATAGTCCAAAACTAGATCATGACTCTATTAACATTGGTGTATTTTGTCTGAATGCAATATTATTTTCTTTAACATTAGTGTGAGCAAAGATGATGGGAAGATAGGAATTTGGCCTCTGACTGCACTAAAGAAGGAAAATAATGCAAGTTGACAAAGCTCGAAAGGGCTGACACTGTCCTGCTGGTGTAATAAGTTTTTGTTAATGGTAAGGACAAGGTCATAGCTGTATACCAACGAGTCATGGTGAAAACAATATTCTGCTGGTTTCTATTTACATTCGCTCTGACCTTTGTATAACAGAATGTCATAAAACTTAATAGAAATTTATACCAAAAGATTCAAATATAGAGTGTCCCCCAAAGTTGCCATATATAGGGAAAAATGGGTAATTGTAGCTAAATGTAACTCAATTTACAAAATATTCTTTATGAAATTTTACAAAGAGGTAGCCAACACATAGTAATTTTTGTAAATATTTTGTATTTTCCCCTACATATGGTGATTTGGGGGACATTCTATGGCAAGCATTTTTATCATACAGCATAAACATTTAAAAAAATATATTGCTGGCTGGATGCAGTGGCTCACACCTGTAATCCGAGCACTCTGGGAGGCTGAGGCTGGTGGATTGCTTGAGCTCACGAGTTCAAGACCAGCCTAAGCAAAAGTGAGACCTCAGCTCTACTAAAAATAGAAAAACCAAAAAAAAAAAAAAAATAGAAAAACTGAGGCCAGAAGATTGCTTGAGTCCAAGAGTTGGAGGTTGCTGTGACTCTGCCTCACAAAAAAAAAAAAAATAAATATATATATATATATATATATAAATATATATATATATATATATATATATAACTGTCAAGTAAGAATATACTGCTATACTGCGTGGGATTCATATCTTATTTGCAAAACCAAGTAAGAATATCTATCATAGGCTCAGTGCCTATAGCTCAGCGGCAATGGCACCAGCCACAAACACCAGAGCTGGCGGGTTCAAATCCAGCCTGGGCCTGCCAAACAATAATGACAACTACAACCAAAAAATAGCCAGGCGTTGTGGTGGGTGCCTGTAGTCCCAGCTACTTGGGTGGCAGAGGCAAGAGAATTGCTTAGGCCTAAGAGTTTGGGTTGCTGTGAGCTATGATGCTACAGCACTCTACCCAGGTGACAGCTTGAGACTCTTATTTCCAAAAAAAAAAAAAGAATATCTACCGGGTGGTGTCTGTGGCTCAGTCAATAAGGCACAGGCCCCATATACTGAGGGTGGCAGGTTCAAACCCGGCACCAACTGAACTGCAACAACAAAAAAATAGCCAGGCATTGTGGCAGGCATCTGTAATTCCAGCTACTCGGGAGGCTGAGACAGGAGAATTGCTTAAGCCCAAGAGTTTGAGGTTGCTGTGAGCTGTGACGCCACAGCACTCTACTGAGGGGGACATAATAAAACCCTGTCTCAAAAAAAAAGTCTATGTGAAAAAGATTTTAATATTACATACATTTAAACTGAAATACATAGAAGGACATAAGAAAACTATGAAGCATGGATTAAGATACAATTCTCATATCTATGGTAGATATTATTATTATTTTTTTTTTTGTAGAGACAGAGTCTCACTTTATGGCCTCAGTAGAGTGCCGGGGCATCACACAGCTCACAGCAACCTCCAACTCCTGGGCTTAAGAAATTCTCCTGTCTCAGCCTCCCGAGTAGCTGGAATTACAGGCGCCCGCCACAACGCCCAGCTATTTTTTTGTTGTTGCAGTTCGGTTGGTGCTGGGTTTGAATCTACCACCCTCAGTATGTGGGGCAGGTGCCTTACTGACTGAGCCACAGACACCACCCAGTAGATATTCTTTTTTTTTTCAGTAGTTGAAACTATAGGCGCCTGCCATAACGTCCGGCTATTTTTTTGTTGTAATTGTCATTGTTGTTTGGCAGGCCTGGGCTGGGTTTGAACCCACCAGCTCTGTGTATGTGGCTGGCACTGACATAGATATTATATAAAGGTAATGTATTACTGAATTTCTAATGAACTTTCATAAAAGTAGTAAGGAAAACAAAATATGCAGTCTTAGCCTAGGATGTTGTACCTTTGACAAGTAATTTAAATTAAGCTTATATTTTAGCATATTGGGTTGAAGTGAACTACTGATTCGACCACTTTTACAATGAGGTCAAAGAACTTTATACACCTCCTATCAGGCCTGTAATCCTGGCTCTCTGGGAGGCCATGGTAGATGGATTGCCTAACTAAGCTCAGGAGTTGGAGACCAGCCTGAGCAAAACTGAGACCCTGTCTCTGAAAATAACCTGGCGTTGTAGCAGGCGCCTGTACTCCCAGCAACTTGCGAAGCTGAGGTAAGAGAATTGCTTGGGCCCAATAGTTTGAGGTTGCTGTGCGCTATGACACCATAGGACTCTACTGAGGGGGACATAGGGAGACTCTGTCTCAAAAACAAAAACAAACAAAATAACCTTGTATTTATGTTGTATCTTTTACTTTCTGTTTTTAAAAATAATTTTCTCCTTATTAAGGAACACATTTCCTAATTAGATGAATGCTTTTTCCCTGCCAGAAACATTACAGTCTATCCTTTCCACAATCATGTTCACTTACTCTAACCCTCCCCACTTTCATGATAGTTCTCCTTCCTTTCTCACCTATGTAAATACAAATAAGAAATAAGTCCTCCTGTATTTGTGAAATGTAATATTTACATTAATTTGTATTAATATAAAATATTTAAAAGATAAAGTTAATGTTTAAAGAAAATTATAATAATCATTTTAAACTGAATATTGTCTTTTTTTTTTTTTTTTTTTGCAGTTTCTGGCCGGAGCTGGGTTTGAACCCACCACCTTTGGCATATGGGGCCGGCATTCTACTCCTTTGAGCCACAGGCGCTGCCCTGAATATTGTCATTTATTTTCTTTTGCCTACCAAGATCCAAACTTAATTTCTTGTTTGTTAAACTATGAAATGTATGTATTGCAATCTATTTACCATAAATTTTTACTAGAATATTTTTGACATGGCAATATCAGTACATAGAACGGTATAGGAATCAATAGTTGTTATGAATATGTTATTTTGAAAGATTAAGTATGTTTATTAAATTCTTTATATACACCTAAGGATTTTATCCTGCATCTTCTATTAATTTTATTATATTTCTCAAAAATATAATTTCCTCTTAATTCTAAAAAAGATATCTGTCATAGAACAAATGCAAACAAAATGAATGTTTTTTCTCACTTTTGTTTTCAAGGGTATAACAGATGCCACAAGAATATGTGATTTGTATAAGTAAAATTTTATCATTTATGAGTAATGAGTTCTCTATCCTTTCAACTTTCTATGCCCCAGCCTTTGAATCACCTTCTTCCAAGTAACATTCTAAGAGAAAAACCCTTCAGAGAGGCTTGTTGCCGGTAGCACAGTGGTTACAGCACCAGCCATATACACCAAGGATGGTGAGTTCAAACCCAGCCCTGACCAGCTAAACAACAATGACAACTACAATGAAAAATAGCCAGGCATTGTGGTGGGCACCTGTAGTTCCAGCTCCTTGGGAGGCTGAGGCAAGAGAATCACTTAAGCCCAAGAGTTTAAGGTTGCTGTGAGCTGTGACGCCACAACACTCTATATCTCAAGAAGAAGAAGAAGAAGAAAAAAAAGATCTCTTATCTACTTTTTTTCTACCTTATACAGGCTGAGATGACCATGGGCTTCTTTCTTTTTCTTTTTTATTTTTTAGTGTAGGTCCACCTACATTGTCCAGGCTGGTCTTGAACTCCTGGACTCAAGTGATCCTCACACCTTGGCTTCCCAAAGTGCTAGGGTTATCAGATGTGAGCTACTGTGCTTGCCCTTAAAAGACTCATTTTTTGTTATTTTATTTATTTAAATATTTTTTTATATTTTGAAACAGAGTCTCCCTTTGTTCCCCTCAGTAGAGTGCTATGGCGTCACAGCTCACAGCAACCTCAAACCCTTGGGCTTAAGTGATTCTCTTGCCTCAGCCTCCTGAGTAACTGGGACTACAGGCTCCCACTACAATGCTTGGCTAGTTTTAGAGATAAAGTCTCACACCTGTGAGCTCAGGCAATCCACACACCTTGGCCTCCCAAAGCACTAGGATTACAGGCGTGAGCCATGGCCCTGCCTTTTATTTTTTTCAAATAACTAGATCAGGCATAACAAATTTGAAGACTTTTAAGATCAGCATTAGGAATCAACTCACAGAACTGTGAAAACTGGAAGGGGCTTCCTGATCTCAAGGCTGCGGTAAGCTGTAAGGGCACTCCAGCCTGGGTGATACAGCAGGGCCCTGCTTAAAAAAAAAAAAAAAAAAGGAAAGAAAAAGAGAAAAACAATGGCTCAGGGTGGTGCCTGTGGCTCAGTGGGTAGGGTGCTGGCCCCATATACCAAGCGTGGTGGGTTTGAACCTGGCCCCCGCCAAATTGCAACAACAACAAAAAATAACTGGGAATTGTGACAGGCTGTAGTCCCAGTTACTCAGAAGGCTAAGGCAAGAGAATCGCTTAAGCCTAGGAGTTGGAGGTTGCTGTGAGCTGTGACGCCACAGCACTCTACAAAGGGCGATAAAGTGAAACTCTGTCTCTAAAAAAAAAAAAAAAATGGCTCAGCACCAGAGCACAGTGGTTATGGCACCAGCCACATACACCCAGGGTGGTGGGTTTGAACCCAGTCCGGGCCAGCTAAACAACTACAACAAAAAAATAGCCAGGCATTGTGGCAGGTGCCTGTAGTCCCAGCTACTTGGGAGGCTGAGGCAAGAGAATGGCTTAAGCCCAAGAGTTTGAGGTTGTTGTGAGCTGTGACACCACAGCACTCTACCGAGGTCGACATAGTGAGACTCTGCCTCAAAAAAAGAAAAATACAAGGAATGGTACTCTAGGGAGTGGTTAAGGATGTATTTGGGGTCTCAGAAGTCATAGTTGAATCTATAGGAGACCTATAGTGGCTGCTTCAATTAGAAAAAATTGTATGTTTAGCTTTTCAGTCCTTCATAATCACTTTCTACCTTAGCAGTTCAGCTTTATTTCCTATGGGAACAAGGACACAGCCTTGTCTTCCAATCAGGCTTCCCTTTTCATTCATAACCACGTTCTACTCCTCTCTGAAACACTGGCTTTCTGTCCTTCTATTTAACTATATCACATCCCATATTTAAGGTTTATATCTTTCATAAAGTACCTGAGAAAATGGACGCCTAGGATTATCTTGCTAGAACTCTGTGGAAATGATTCCTATGGTAACCCCTGGGTTGGGCACCCACCTTCTGCTGGGCCAGAAAGTAGTTTCTCTAGGATGTTTGCACTTTGGGACAGGGAGAGAGATTGGGGATATCTCTCTCCAGGGGTTAAAGCTTTAAGTCTAAGCTCAATAACATCATAGACATCTTTTCTGCTGTTAGACAAAGCTGGTCAGCAGTGAGAGAAAGTGAAACTACCATCCGAAAGCAACAGAAACAAGACTTGTGAAGACCCGTAACAAGGGTTGGGTCCCTTGTTCCGGCTGCTCCCAACACCCACCTCTGCAGCCCTGCCTTTCTCGATCCCTCCTTGGATTTCATGAGCCAATAATTACTCTCTGTATGTAGGTTTGAGTTGAGTTTCTGTTTCTTTTTTTTAAGAAAAAAAAAGGGGCGGCACCTGTGGCTAAAAGGAGTAGGGCAGCAGCCCCATATACTGGCGGGTTCAAACCTGGCCCCGGCCAAAAACTGCAAAAAAAAAAACCCAAAAAAACCTTTAGTCATAAGGTCAGATTAAATTCAATATTAACTCAAGTTCTTAAAAATCGTTTGGAAAAGCCAACAGAGCACATTACAGAAAAGCCAGCATCTGCTGACATTCTTTGGTGAAAAAGTAAGTTGCATACTTAAATGAGCTGCCGAAATGATTATCAATTCCTAGGTTTTGTTTTTCAAAAATAGGTTTCAAGATAGCTCAAAGAAACGGTGCATACCCCTAACAATATAAAAATTTAATAATGAAATCTAAGTATATAGCAAAAGTCAAATATGATAATTCACATGAATAAGTTATAAAATAATATTTTTGGTCCTAGAAAACTAAAATGAGACCTCCCTGATGGTTAATATGCATGTGGGCTAAAGGCAAATAGAACAACTTAAAGATTTTCCCAGTTACTAAGCCACCAAAAGAAAAAAAAAGAAGAAAAGAAAAAGAAAAAAAAAGCTTAGGATTTTCTAGCTAATTCAGTTCTACTTGTATAAATCTGATTATCCATCAATACTTATATCTTAATAAATTAATTTTTTTCTATGCAATTACCAACATTTTTTCCCTTTCACCTTTTCCCTAATTTTCTCTAGCATTGTTTTTCCTTTGGTTTGATTAGTTGACCTCAAAGTTTTGGAACCTAAAATGAGTATCAATTCCTATTGGAATAGCCTTTGGGAAATGCAATGCTAGAAAAGTCAAATTCTTAAGACAGGTGGCTTGACAAAGCGAGGCATCCATTTTCAGTGGAAAGGTGTTGCCATGTTAGTCCCTGGGCTAATGGCTGCTCTTAACTAGATCAGAGGACCCAGCATGATACTGGGGACCCATGTGCACAAACACCCACCCATTTAAGCTTTCAATAAATACAAAGCATCATTTTAAACTGTTTCAGTAGAATAAATAAAAAATATTGCATTTCTATTGGCCTGCTTTCCTCTTCAAGACAACAAAGACACAACTGTTAATTACTGGCTACACCAAGGTCTTTAGATGTCAGCACTTCCTGCTCTTCAGCCCTCAGCAGTTTTTTTGTTTGTTTTGTAGTGTCTAGACAGTCTCACTCTGTCACTCTTGGTAGAGTGCTGAGATGTCATAGTTCACCTCAAGCTCCTGGGCTTGAGTAATCTTCTTGCCTCAGCCTCCTCAGTAGCTGGGACTACCGGTGCCAACCACAACAACTGGCTAGTTTTTCTATATTGAGTAGAGATGGGGTCTTGCTTTCGCTCAGGCTGGTCTCAAACTTCTGAGCTCAAAGGATCCTCCAACTTGTGCTTCCCAGAATGCTAGGATTACAGGTGTGAGCCACTGCGCCCCACCAGGCCTCAAAAGTTTTTTTCAGCAACAATGGTATCCTGGGCGTCGCCTGTGGCTCAAGGAGTAGGGCGCCGGTCCCATATGCCGGAGGTGGTGGGTTCAAACCTAGCCCGGCCAAAAGCCACAAAAAAAAAAAAAAAAAAAAAAAAAAAAACACAATGGTATCCTTCATTCGCATTGCCACTGTCATGGGACCAACACCCCCAGGAACTGGAGTGATGTAACCAGTTTTGTTCCCAACTCCTTCAAAATCCACACCTCCAACCAACTTAGGTTTAGCAGTTATGAGCTCTTGAACTCTTATTTATCCCCACGTCTATGACTGTTGCTCCTGCTGTGATCAGATTTGGAAGCCTGCAGCAGATGCTACCACATCTACAGAATTGTGTGTTTCCTCAGCTGCTCTTTGGGAATGTATGGGTAACATATCGTAACTGTGGCATCACCTCCTAGGACGTTCACATGCCCCATCTGTGTGTAGTAACATTGCAATAGGCATTCCAATTTTTTGACCTTCTAGCCACAGCTGCCTTCCCTAGGGTTGGAATATTGGAATGCCACAATCACTCAATTATTTTCTACACACGTCGTGGGGTAGCTGGTAACGAATACTGGAACAAACTTATTCTCCCTACGTCAGTTACATGAAGGCATCAACATCCTTGTCTGGAGAAACAGCACTGCAGATTGCAGATCTGTCCCTCATCAGGGTGCTCTGTGAGAGGCAGCTGAACCTTATCATCACTATTTAGTTTGTTGATTAAATTCCACAATTCTGCCTCTGAAATGGAAGCTGATTTCACATTTCTCTCACTGTGGATTCCCACATCTGCAGCTGGTCTGGTTTTGTTGAGGACACAGGAGTGACTTGCAGGGTTCTCTCCGACCAGAATCACCTTCAGGTAGAGTTGTTTATTGTCAGAGGCCACCCACTCTTCCACCTCCTGCTGCACTTCCTGCTTGATCTCCTTGGCCAGTTTCCTTCCAGAAATGACAACAGCTTCCTTTGGAACAGCTGAGAGGATAGCTCTGTGCGGGGTCTCACTCTTGCTCAGGCTGTTCTCAAACTCCTGAGCTCAAGGAATCCACCTGCCTTGGCCTCCCACAGTGCTGGGATTACAGGCGTGAACCAGCAAACCTGGCCCTTGCTTCTCTCTCTTACCACTACCTTATATCCAGCTATTCTTACCCTATGTTCAGTTATTGTAAAGTGAAGTTCCCTGAATATTATTTCCTGCCCTTTTGTGCCCCGGTGTTTTGGCTCAGATTGTTTCTTGCTATCTTGAACTCACTTCCTCCCATATTTACCTCAGCTGGCTAAACCCTTCAAGATTGCCTTTTACATTAGACTGTGAATTAGTTGAAGACAGGAAGAGTATTCCTCATTTCTCTGTTCTTAAAACAGACATGTTTATTGAATAGCTGCATAAATAAATATAAATGAATGAATTTTAGAAACCCATTCCTACAGAATTTTCCTAGAAAAAAAAATTTTTTTGAGACAGAGTCTCACTGTGTCACCCTGGGTAGAGTGCTGTGGCATCACAGCTCACAGCAAACTCAAACTCATGGGCTTAAGCAATTCTCTTGCCTCAGCCTCCCAAGTAGCTGGGACTACAGGTGCTCGGCACAACATCTGGCTATATTTTTGTTGCAATTTGGCCAGGGCTGGGTTTGGAACCCGCCACTCTTGGTGTATGGGGTGAGCGCCCTACTCACTGAACCACAGGAGCCACCGGTTCAGCTATTATTTTGTTGTTGCAGTTGTCATTGTTGTTTTAGCTGGCCCAGGCCGGGTTCAAACCCTCTAGCCTTGGTGTATGTGGCCAGGGCCCTACCCACTGAGTAACGGGCACCACCCCTAGAAAAATATTGAAGCCAGACTCTGGACTTCAAGTGAGATTCTGTCTCTACAAAAAATAGAAAAATTCGCTGGGCATGCTAAACTGCACTTGTAGTCCCAGCTACTCGGGAGGCTGAAGCAGGAGGATTGCTTGAACCTAGCAGTTTGAAGTTGCTGTGAGCTGTGATGGTGCCCTGTATCAAAAAAAAAAAAATCTATATATATATACTGAAGCCAAAGGATTATTAAAATGTATATGAACCTGATTAGTTCCCTTTTCTGGTCCTTATAAAAATCTTTGAGAAAATATGATGATCTTAGAGAAGCCACAGGTTCTGGTCCAAACCAGTGCTTTCTATAACTATTTGGTAATGAATTCTTTACATTTTTTTCACTTAAATAGTCATTAGGAGGCAACAAGAACATGTCTTTCCCTTTTTAGATAGCCAGTTTTAATAATAAAGGTAACTCTTTTGGATTTATGCAACATGTGTTATCTGATGTGCCTTACAGATAGTAACTTAATTTAATCCTCACAACAACCATAAGATGAGTGTTATTTCTATCCTCATCCCACATTATGAAAAATTGAGGGGCAGAAACATTAAAGAAAATATTCAAGGCTGTGGAACTAGGTAAGTAATAGAGCCAGAACCAAAGGCACCTTGAAACTCAAGTCCACACTCACATGCGAAGCTCACTATGTTATGTTGCATCCACAAACTCCTAAAACTACCTGTTCTCCTATGACCACCAATATTCAGAAAATTCCATCTTCTGCCTTTTGGCAGATGACCTTCAACTGACTTCTGTGTCCTGAATTTTCACATTATATTTAGTTGATCTTTAAGATAAAATAAACATACATTACACAAAATGTTTCATGGAGGAAAAAGGAAGTAGAATCACTTTCCACTCATTTCCATGAAAAAAAAAATTGTGCGTTTACCAAATACAAAGCATTAGGCTAAGGGCTGGAGAAGATATGCACAGGACCACAAGAAGCTCATGATTGGATGGCGCCTGTGGCTCAGTCGGTAAGGCGCCGGCCCCATATACCAAGGTGGCAGGTTCAAACCTGGCCCCGGCTGAACTGCAACCAAAAAATAGCTGGGCGTTGTGGCGGGCACCTGTAGTCCCAGCTACTCGGGAGGCTGAGGCAAGAGAATCGCTGAAGCCCAGGAGTTGGAGGTTGCTGTGAGCTGTGTGATGCCACAGCACTCTATCGAGGGCCATAAAGTGAGACTCTGTCTCTACAGAAAAAAAAAGGAAGCTCATGATTTAGAAGGGGAGATTTTAGAATGTATACAAATTACTATAACAAAAACGCCCCCGTATTATGGAATATTATATAACCATTAAAAATGAAATCCTGCCATTTGCAATAACACGTATGGACCTGGAGAACATTATGCTAAGTGAGCTAAGCTGAGCACATAAGGACAACCTCACGCATGCTCACTCTTATGTGGGAGCTAAATGTTAAACACCAATGATCTCCTGGAGACAGAGTGGAGATGAGAATGACGGTTACCAGAGTCAGGAAAGGGTATCAGGGCACTGACAGGGATAAGGTGGGGATGGCTAATAGATGCAAAAATATGGTTGGTTAGATATAATGAACAATATTTGATAGCACGACAAAGCAACTATAATCAACCATTAGGGCATACTTTAAAATAACTGAACAGCGGAATTGGAATGTTCCTAACACAAAGAAATGATAAATGCTTGAGGTGATGGGTACCCCAGTTACCCTGATTTTGTTAGCTCATATTTTAGGCCTGTATCAAAACAACAGATACACCCTATAACTATATGCTATTATGTACCCATAAAAAACTTTTAGACACTGTGTAAACAGTGTTAGAGGAATGATAGGAGAAGAGATTATTTCCCACAGAAGCAAGGGATAGCATTTGTGTCCGACAGAAGTTCAGAGGGGGAAATTTTGAACAGAAAACATCTGAGGCATAGAAAAAGAGAATGAGTGAGCCGAGTGGGAAAGCTGTCAGAATCTGAATGGAGTCATTTGTGCTAAATACTAACAGTGTTGAGGAAGGCCATGAAGAGAAGGGTTCTTGTGGATAAATGCCTGATAACAGAACCTGTCATGAAGGACTCTACAATAACTTCCCTCAACCTTGCATTACAGCCATAGCAATCACACAGAAAAAGTACTTCCATAAGGATATCTGCCCAGCAATTGCCTGTTCAACCTCAGACTGGCATCGCCTTTTTTATTGATCCTTGGAAGAGGGATAATTATCTAAAAACAATTTTGTGATCTTCCACAGTTTTCCTTTAAAAACCTTTTTCTAGGCTGGGTCTGGTGGCTCCTGCCTATAATCCTAGCACTCTGGGAAGCCGAGGCAGGTGGATCACTTGAGCTTAGGAGTTGGAGATCAGCCTAAGCAAGAGTGAGACCCTGTCTCTTAAAAAAAAAAAAAAAAAAAAAAAAAAGCTGGGTGTTGTGGTGGGCACTTGTAGTCCCAGCTCCTTGGGGAACTGAGGCAAGAGGATCACTTGAGCCCATGAGTTTGAAGTTGTGAATTATGATGCCACAGCACTCTACCAAGGGTGACAAAGTGAGACTCTGTCTAAATAAATAAATAAAACCTTTGTCTTTCTTTACCTCCCTGAATATGCACATAGTTTACTACAGCTTATTGCATTTCAATGCCCTATTCCCAAATAAATATTGTTTTCTTTTAGAGGGCCTCTCTCCATTTGACAATGATTAGACTGGAAAAAGTTATGTAGGTTTTAAAAACAACTGAAAGAGTTCATGGAAGGAAGAAGAGATGAGGTTAAACCTCCTTGTGGAAAGACCAAAAAGTCATGCTGAATGCTAATGAAGCTATACTTTATTCATAGGTAACAGAAAACCTAAAAAGGGGGGAAGAGGGGAAGAATGCTACGATTGGAGTAGTAATCTTTTTTTGTTTTTTGGAGACAGAGTCTCACTTTGTTGCCCAGGCTAGAGTGGCATGGCATCAGCCTAGCTCTCAGCAACCTCAAACTCTTGGGCTCAAATGATCTTTCCTGTCTCAGCCTCCCGAGTTGGCTGGACATGGTGGCTCACATCTGTAATCCTAGTACTCTGGCTGGTGGAGGCAGGAGGGTCACTTGAGCTCAGGAGTTTGAGACCAATCTGAGTAAGAGCAAGATCCCATCTCTACTAAAAATAGAAATTAGCCAGGCCTTTTGGCAAGTGCCTATAGTCTCAGCTAGTTGGGAGGCTGGGACAGGGGGATTGCTTGAACCCGGGAGTCTGAGGTTGCAGTGAGCTATGATAAGTGAGCTATGCAGTGAGCCACTGCACTCTAGCCTGGCACCATGAGCAAGACTCTGTCCAACAAAAGAAATTGTTGCCATATGCCGAAAGTGTTGCTGAAAAGTAGACTGCAAATGGAAGACCCTGGGCAAAGCAAATAAAAGATATGCTTAAACCAGTAGTTTGAAAGCTAGTTTTAATGATACTGGTTCAGGATAACAAATGAAGCAGCCTTATATTTTCTCAATTTAAGGCTAGAAAAAAGCCATTTTAAGCATCAAGTAGAGTGACAGACATTTTGGGTACTAAGTCCATAGATATACCCAGAAGTAGGCTACTACTTCAATGATGGGTCTGGATTGCTTTTTTCTCCTTCTTTTTCATATTGTTTTGGTTGGTAAACGCATTTATTTCAGGTGTAAACTATGAGTGCTCTAAATCTATACAATTTCTCCTTCCTATCCACAGTGACCGGAACAATCTCTTACCTTTATAATTCCTACTTTTTTCTTTCTTTTCACTTTAACTCTACCATAATTTCAGCCACTTTAGATTTTTAAAAATAGGTGTTTTGTAGTATATTTTCATCAAAAAGTGTACTTAACCAAGAAGGAAATTAAATGAAATACACTGAGTTATTGAGAATACCACAGTATCAAATCACAGTATCAAAAGAATGATATTTTATAGTTGACATAGTACATTAACATAAAATTCAATATATTATTTCATTTTGGTCCTTAAAATGTTTCTGAAATAAATTATCACAATTTTACAGTTGAGGCAAATTAGAAAGTGGAAGAGATGGAATGAGAATTATTGGTGTTGTTTTCCTGTTACTACATTATCCTATGTATTACATAATCAGAAAAATATACTATGTAGGGCTCGATGCCTGTAGCTCAGTGGCTAGGGTGCCAGCCACATGCACTAGAGCTCGTGGGTTCAAACCTAGCCTGGGTCTGCTAAACGTCGACGACAACAACAGCAACAAAAAAAAGTAGCCAGGTGTTGTGGTGGGCGCCTGTAGTCCCAGCCGCTTGGAGGCTGAGGCAAGAGAATTGCTTTAGCCCAAGAGTTTGGGGTTGCTGTGAGCTCTGACTCCACGGCCCTCTACTGAGGGAGACATAGTAAGACTCTGTCTCAAAAAAACAAAAACAAAAAAAAAGAAAGAAAGAAAAGAAAAGAAAAAGAAAAATATGCTATGTGGAAGTGTCAGATCACAATATTCATAGAGAATAATAATGCAGGTAAAAGCCTTTGCCTTGACTATATCTGCCTTACGTGCATTCTTTAACTGGTCATTTCCGATATAATTCAGAAATCTCCATTAGCAAAGGAATAATGTTTTATGTTTATATATATAAACAGATAAATTTCTCTTCCACGAAGAAATGACACTCCTGAACAGTTTGTAAGTGTATTAGTGAAAATAGATTGAATGTGTGTTAGGGATATATACTATTATTTGATTTACTATTTTAATATTTGGGGAACTCCAGAGTTGATGTAGCTGAGTTTCTAAATATACCATTCCATAGAGTAACATTTAATTAATCAGTCACTTTTGTGTTTACATTTTTGTGTAAACACTTTTGTGTTTATATATAAACAGATGAATTTCTCTTCCATGAAGAAATGACACTCCTGAACAGTTTTTAAGTGTATTAGTGGAAACAGATCGTATGTGTGTTAGGGATTCTTAATTAATAGAACTTAACTTCAGAACTATCACGAGCAAAGGGGATAAGTTTGTTTCTAAAAGGATCAAAATTTAGGAGATCTACACTGTGATTGGCCATTTAAAATTTATTTTCTGTCCATAAAAATTTATGGAGTGGCAAATTATCAATATCTATCTGACCATAGATGTGTGAATGTAGGATTATAATTTTTAGGTGATTTGTGGACTCAATACAGTGGGAATCAAAAATTGAAAGGGACCAGCTGCGGAGGCTTTCACCTGTAATCCCAGCACTCTGGGAGACTGAGGAGGGAGGACTGCTTGAGTTCAGGGTTTGGAGACCAGCCTGAGCAAGAGAAAGACCCCACTTCTACAAAAAATAGAAAAATGAGCTGGGCATCATGGCAGGCACCTATAGTCCCAGCTACTCAGGAGGCTAAGGCAAGAGGATTGCTTAAGCCCAGGAGTTTGAGGTTGCTGTGAGCCAAGCTGACACCATGGCATTCTAGCCTGGACAACAGAGTGAAACTTCATCTCAAAAAAGCAAAAACCACCACCACCACCACCAGAACAAAGAAACAAATTAAAACGATTTAATTAATTAATCCATAAAGACTGATAGCCAAATTTTACTAAAACAATGGGAACAGTTTTAAAATGTACAAGATATCACATTTCTTAAAGATGTGGAATGAAGGCAGATACATGGATGGCAGCCAGAGAATTTTGTTTAGAGTGGAAATTTAAAACTGGAATTTAAAGTTGACCAACTAACTCAGTAGGTAGAGCACAAAACTCTTAAATTCGCAGTTGTGAAGTACATAATACATAAAGAGATCATCTATAAGATACATAAATGAACATAATTGTGGGGGAATTTTACAATCCGATAATCTATAGAGACCTTAGATTGTTGTATCTCTCGGGACATTTTTTATGAAGAAGAAAAAAGATGATTAAAGAGGTATTATGAAAATAAAGAAAACATAAAAATTAAAAATATTTAATTGCCACACTGAAGAATGAATAATATTTTTAATTGGTGTTGAACACAAGTGTGGTACATGTGTGATAAACACTCCATATTGAGTTGGTTAGATAAGTACTTTTAAGTTGAGAAATAGCACTCCAAGTCTGTAGTGTATTACTTTTATGCTTCTTTTGCCAGCAAATCTCAAAAGATATGCAGTCAAAGTGCCAACTGTTACTATGATATTTCTTTTTTTTGGCAGTTTTTGGCCGGGGCTGGGTTTGAACCCACCACCACCAGCATATGGGGCTGGCGCCCCACTCCTTTGAGCCACAGGCACTGCCCATATTCTTATCATGAATCTATTATTGAAACAGTCTTAGAAAACAGTTCTTATGGAATTAACAAAAGAACCGTGGCCACGTGAAGACTTCCTATTATCCCTTTTGTTATAGATGCAGTCACCTTCCAGCAAAAGTAAACTGTGATTTTTTTTTTTTTTTTTTGAGACAAAGCTTCAAAGCTGTTGCCCTGAGTAGAGTACTGTGGCATCACAGCTCACAGCAACCTCTACTCCTGGGCTCAAGCTATTCTCCTGTCTCTGCCTCCCAAGTAGCTGGGTTACAGGCGCTTGCCACAACACTCGGCTATTTTTTTTGGTTGCAGCCGTCATTGTTTGGCGGGCCAGGGCTGGATTCCAACCCAATAGCTCAGGTGTATGTGGCTGGCGCCTTAGCTGCAAACCATAATTTTAATGATTTTCTAATACTGTTCCACATTTTTTTGAATATTAAACATCAAATGATCTTGCTGGCATATTTAAACATTAGAAATGCTGGAAATTATATACAAGATAAAACATTTTAGTCATGTGTCTGAATAGTGAGTTTTATTCCTAATGGATCAAAAGGAACACTTTTTTAGTCATGCTTATTCAGAGAACTTAACTTTTATTTTTTTTGAGACAGACTCTCACTATGTAACCCTGGGTAGAGTGCCATGGTGTCACACCTCATAGCAACTTCAATCTCTTGGGCTTAAGCGATTCTCTTACTCAGCCTCCCAAGGACTACAGGTGCCTGCCACAACACCTGGCTATTTTTTTTGTTGTTGTTGCAGTTGTCATTGTTGTTTAGCTGGCCTGGCCCTGGTTTGAACCCTCCAGCTTGGGTGCATGTGGCCAGCGCCCTAACCACTGAGCTATGGACGCCGCCTCAAAGAGCTTAACTTTTATTGGAGTAAGACTATGTCACTATGCATATTAAAAATAAATTCAGCTATTAACTGAACCGCAAACATTTTCAAAGACTTGTCCATGAAACACTGCTAAACGTACCAGCCTTATCTTAGTTTAACCTCAAACTAAAAAGGATTAGTTCACTTTAGCTGTCTCCGGTCAAGTATTTGGTTTCAGTAATTTAGGGCAAATGACAAAGAGAGGAATACATGGATTAAAGAAGGATTAAGAGTAGTGGAAAGAGCTGTTCCACATTTCAAAGGGGGATTTCAGCCTCCTTTATTCTTTCATGGTATAAGCTGCTTATTTTGTTTAACATGTTTTTTCAGTGACTTCTATTGATGGCACCTCTTTGACTATCTACTTTTATTTTCCTAGACTTTGTTGGTTTAGTTTCTTTTATAATTCCTTTTTCTTTCTTTTTTGAGACAGAATCTTACTCTGCTGCCAAGGCTAGAGTGCCGTGGCATCAGGCCAGCTCATGGCAACCTGAAATTCCTGCATCAAAGCGATACTCCTGTACCAGCCTCCCAAGTAGCTGGGACTAAAGGCACATGCCACAATGCCTGGCTAGTTTTTCTATTTTTAGTAGCGATGGGGTCTTGCTCTTGCTCAGTCAGGCTGGTCTTGAAGGGAAGCTCCCACTTCCACTGCTCAGAGATTACAGGTCTGCACAGCCCCAGCCTTTTCTTACTTTGCACCCCCACCTGGCTTTTGATGTATCCTTCGTTCAGTCATTTACACAGGAATATTCAATTTAAAAAAAAATAGAAATTTTAGCCAACAGCTTGAGGGCACTGGAGGAAAAAAATAAGTGCCGTTCGTAATGTATTTTGCCACATAATATGAAAAACACTATTAATAATGGTTGGATACGTTCCAGACATTTCTTGTATAGTAGCAGTGACTCCATAGTTACATTCATAGTGCCTCAGACCTATTACGAAAAGATTCCTTTGGCAAATGCTTCTGGTCCAATAAACCCTAAAACATCTCTCTTTGGCATGTGTGTATATGTATGTTTGTATTATGTATGTATGGGTGTATATATATATATCCTGGTCTATGTATCACAGAAGCAGGAATATAGATGTGAAATAAGATAGCCCTTCACACAACAAAAGCACAGCTACTGAACGTCAGCCTACTGCTATAGAATATCATGTCTATCTAAATAGAATGCTTTTTTTTGAGACAGAGTTTCACTTTGTTGTCCTCAGTAGAGTGCTATAGTATCATAGCTCACAGCAACCTCAAACTCTTGGGCTCAAGCAATTCTCTCGCCTCAGCCTCCTTAATAGCTGGGACTATAGGCCCCTGCCACAACACCTGGCTATTGTTTTTTTGTTTAGCAGGCCTGGGCTGTGTTCAAACCCAGAGCATGTGGCTGGCACTCTAACCAGTGAGCTATGGGCACCCCAATCTAAATAGAATGCTATGAAAAGCCTCATCTCCTAAAACCACCTGGAGGAATTTATTAGCAATGTCATTGGCACCACAATTCTTCCTGTACATCAGTTATTTTAGTCCAGTGTCTATAAGGGCAGACCAGACATGCACATGTACATGTCAGCAGAGCAGGCCCAGTTCCTTATGTTGACCATATGGGCACATCGAACAGCTTGTTACAGTCCCTTCAGTGATCAACTTACAGAGGTTCTACTGTATTTTGGAATTTTTTCTATACTTTGTTTACACTAACAAATACACACATATGCACATGTTGGGTCCAAAGTGATAGTGGCTTATTTAGGATATGACATCCATCAGCCAGCAGAAGACACAAGCTTAATGCTCAGCAAGGGGCATGGGTCTGGGAATGCTGACTTGGAAGGCCATGTTTAGAGCAAATGAAGTGGAGACTCAACTCTTGGAGGAAGAGACTCCAGGAGGAAAATACAAGTGAGGACTTGTAATCCTAGCACTTGGGAGGCAGAGGTGGGTGGACTGCCTGAGCTCAGGAGTTCAATACCAGCCTAAGCCAGAATGAGACCTAATCTCTAAAAATAGCCAGGCATTGTGGTGGGCGCCTGTAGTCCCAGCTACATGGGAGACTGAGGCAAGAGAATCACTTGAGCCCAAGAGTTTGAGGTTGCTGTGAACTGTGACACCACAGCACTCTACCAAGGGCGACACAGTGAAACTCTGTATCAAAAAAAACAAAAAGAGTGAGAACTAAAAATTGGGATAAGGATAACATCAAAGAACTTTTTTTTTTTTTTTGAGACAGAGTCTCACTATGTCGCCCTCAGTAGAGTGCTGTGGTGTCACAGCTCACAGCAACCTCCATCTAACTCTTGGGCTGAAGCGATTCTCTTGCTTCAGCCTCCTGAGTAGCTAGGACTACAGGCACCCACTGTAGCACCTGGCTTTGTTATTTTTATTTTATTTTTTTATTTTTAATTTCTGCTTGCTTGTTCATTCTTCTTCATTTGAAGTACTCTTTTTTTTTTTGTTCATTTTCTTCTTCCTCTGGCAATGCTCTGTCCTACTGTTTTTTTTTTTTTTTTTTTTTTGGCTGGGGCTGGGTTTGAACCCACCACCTCCAGCATATGGGACCGGCGCCCTACTCCTTGAGCCACAGGCGCCGCCCTGTCCTACTGTTTTTGATATTAGTAGAGACGGGTTCTAACTCTGGCTCACTGCTGCTCATACTGGTCTCAAACCTCTGAGCTCAGGCAAACCACCTGCCTTGGCCTCCCACAGTGCTGGGACTACAGGAGTGAGCCACCATGCCTGGCCTATTTTTTGTTATTTTTGTTTTTTGTAGAGACAAGTCTCACTTTGTTGCCCTCAGTAGAGTGCTGTGGCATCAAGGCTCACAGCAACCTCCAGTTCCTGGGCTTAGGCGATTCTCTTGCCTCAGCCTCCCAAGTAGCTGGGACTACAGGCGCCCGCCACAACGCCCAGCTTTTTTTTAGTTGCAGTTCGGCTGGGGCCGGGTTTGAACCTGTCACCCTCAGTATATGGGGCTGGTACCCCACCCACTGAGGCACAGGCACTGCCCTATTTTTTGTTATTGTTGTCTTTGTTGCTTAGCAGGCCCTGGCTGGTTCAAACCCACCAGTCCTGGTGCATGTGGCTGGCACCCTAACCAATGAGCTACAGGCACTGAGCTGAGAAAAAGGACTCTTTTTTTTTTTTTTTTTTTTTTGCAGTTTTTGGCCAGGGCTGGGTTTGAACCTACCACCTCCGGCATATGGGCCAGTACCTCACCGCCTTGAGCCACAGGTGCCACTCCAGAAAAAGGACTCTTGAAGAAAGAGAAAGCACGATCAAAAAGATTGGGGGAGAATGGGGATCATTAAAGAATGTCAGAAGGGGGCAGCGCCTGTGGCTCAAGGAGTAGGGCGCCGGTCCCATATGCCAGAGGTGGTGCGTTCAAACCCAGCCCCGGCCAAAAATCACAAAAAAAAAAAAAAAAAAAAAAAAGAAAAAGAAAAGAAATTTCTACATGAATAGAACTTTCTCTAAAGATGACAGACGAATGGCTAACAAACACATGAAAAAATGTTCATCATCTCTATATATTAGAGAAATGCAAATCAAAACAACCCTGAGATATCATCTAACCCCAGTGAGAATGGCCCACATCACAAAATCTCAAAAACTGCAGATGCTGGCATGGATGTGGAGAGAAGGGAACACTTTTACACTGCTGGTGGGACTGCAAACTAGTACAACCTTTCTGGAAGGAAGTATGGAGAAACCTCAAAGCACTCAAGCTAGACCTCCCATTCGATCCCGCAATCCCATTACTGGGCATCTACCCAGAAGGAAAAAAATCCTTTTATCATAAGGACACTTGTACTAGACTGTTTATTGCAGCTCAATTTACAATCTCCAAAATGTGGAAAGAGCCTAAATGCCCACCAACCCAGGAATGGATTAACAAGCTGTGGTATATGTATACCATGGAATACTATTCAGCCATTAAAAAAAATGGAGACTTTACATCCTTCGTATTAACCTGGATGGAAGTGGAAGACATTACTCTTAGTAAAGCATCACAAGAATGGAGAAGCATGAATCCTATGTACTCAATTCTGATATGAGGACAATTAATGACAATTAAGGTTATGGGGGCAAAGCAGAAAGAGGGACGGAGGGAGGGTGGTGGGGCCTTGGTGTGTGTCACACTTTATGGGGGCAAGACATGATTGCAAGAGGGACTTTACCTAACAATTGCAATTAGTGTAACCTGGCTTATTGTACCCTCAATGAATCCCCAACAATAAAAAAAAAAGAATGTCAGAAGGAAGAAATGAGCCACTGCCAAACCCTGTGGAGAATTGAAGGAACATGAATGCTAAGAAAAGCTAATGTACTTAGCAACTGAGAAGGCTGTGTCACACATGAAAGATTACGGCGGGGATACAAGGAAAGCCGAATGAGGAAACAGAGACACGTACACGTAGATCATACCGACAACAGAAATACTGCCAGAAAGAAAGGGCACAAATCAAGTAGGAATGTTTTCAGGATAGCAGAGATCTGTTGCTCTCTCCATCTTCTCTGGGAGAGACGTCTAGTCCGCTGGAGGACTGAAGGTGCCAGGACCACAGAAGAAAATAAGGACACCAAAGCCTGAGGGCAAAAGGAGAGGAGGGACTTGAGAAAAAGGGAATGTGACAGGGAAAAAAGAACTAGTGTCACCTAGAGATTTCTTTTTTTTTTTTTTTTCATATAAAAAATATGGAACGCTTCACGAATTTGCGTGTCATCCTTGCGCAGGGGCCATGCTAATCTTCTCTGTATCGTTCCAATTTTAGTATATGTGCTGCCAAAGCGAGCACGAGATTTCAAGCTGATGAGGACAGGAAGGACCTCAGGCCAGGTAAATTTAGTAATCTTAATACCAAAGTGTATCATGGGACAAAATTCAGCTTAAATCAGAAACATCTACAGTAAGCTGTATTTGAGGGCTGACTAGAAAGAGAAAAACATCTCTCCTGATGTCTTCAGTTCAACTCACCCACAAAGTGAGAACAAGACTGGTATTTGAATGAAACTTTATTAACACCGAATTACAAGCAATGTTTAAAACTAGCTAACCACTGACACAAACTGAGAAAACTCTTGTGCCCATAAAAGAGTTATGGGCAAAATATTAATTAATTTTAATTTTTTTGGATAATTATAATATAAATATCCACAAGAGGTAGTCAATAATTATTGATGAGTGCTACATGCAGGGAGTATTTCTGTGCTGTGTGGTCAACTGCATAATTACCAGTTGAAAGACACAGCTTTAGAAGCAAAACAATGCAGGGTAAAGTACCCAAGCCATGTTTCCCTGAACATCTGAAGCAAGGAAGGATGATTCACAGGATGCACATTAAGTTATACAAGGTTGCTCCTCCGTAGCAGAGAAGTAGAGTTGAGCTGTCACCGTGACCTTCTCAACCCCGTCCATATTCAAAGCCCCACTTCCCTTCTTGCCCGTGGAGAATCAGCCCCACCTCCAATGACACCAACTTAGAACACTAATGTAGACAACTCCCAACAAACTGGAGAAGCAAGGGTGCCTACTGACCTCCTTCCTGAACTACTCCTTAAAAAAGAATCTAAAACATATGAGTAATAAAATTATAAAAAAGAATGCTTACCTTCTAAGTTATGTGCATAACTAAAGCCCACAACAGAAATATCTGGAACTTCTAAACTCGTTTCCAACTTCAAATACAAACATACTATATTAAAAGAAAAAGCCAATTAGCTTCATTATGAGCAGTGTGTGAAGAGCTAATGTGATGTAAGGAAGTAAAGCTTGCAAAGATTTTCATTTGATTGTACGATTTTCAAAATATTTAACAATTTGAGTTTTCTGAAATAACTGTGATCTCCCTGTAGGTTAAAATAAATCAGTGAGGGCGGCGCCTGTGGCTCAGTCGGTAAGGCGCCGGCCCCATATACCGAGGGTGGCGGGTTCAAACCCGGCCCTGGCTGAACTGCAACCAAAAAATAGCTGGGCGTTGTGGCGGGCGCCTGTAGTCCCAGCTACTCGGGAGGCTGAGGCAAGAGAATCGCTTAAGCCCAGGAGTTGGAGGTTGCTGTGAGCTGTGTGATGCCATGGCACTCTACCGAGGGCCATAAAGTGAGACTCTGTCTCTACAAAAAAAAATAAATAAATAAAAAAAATAAAAAAAAAATAAATCAGTGAGTTAACTGTAGGTCTTTGAGGCAAAATCAAAGTAATGTCATCAGATGGAAACTGAGAATTATTATTCCCTTAGAAATATCTAGAAAGTGACTATCAGAAATGAAGTCACAGGCTCCGTACCCATAGCACGGTGGTTACGGCATCAGTCACAACACCAAGGCTGGCAGGTACAAACCTAGCCCAGGCCAGCTAAACAATAATGATAACTGCAACAAAAAAATAGCTGGGCGTTGTGGTGGGCGCCTGTAGTCACAGCTACTTGGGAGGCTGAGGCAAGAGAATGGCTTAAGCCCAGGAGTTGGAGGTTGCTGTGAGCTGTGATAACACAGCACTATGCTGAGGGTGACATAGTGAGACTGTCTTTAAAAAAAAAAAAAGAAAAAAGAAAAGAAATGAAGTCACAAAGGAATTACTACACTCATATTACTCCACATTTTACAGATGTTACTCCTACTTGCTTATAGGAACCCTTCTCTCTTTGTATATACCTACCAGCAATATTTGTACATCTCTTAGGTCATTTTAACATTTAGCATTTAACTCTCTAATTAGTTTGCTTCCACAAACCATCTCTTTTTCTTCTTCCAAAAGTTTCTTATTCTCAAATTGCTTCTTGAATTTCAATCAAGTTTACATTTTTTTAAAAAAATTAATCTTATTCATTTCCTTTAAATTTTTTTTTTGTTTATTTTTATAGAGACAGAGTCTCACTATGTTGCCCTTGGTAGAGTACGTGACATCACAGCTCACAGCAACCTCCAACTCTGGAGGATGGAGGTTTTACTATGTTACCTGAAGGGCTGACCTCAAACTCCAGACCTCAAGGGATCATCCTGTGTCAGCCTCCCAAGTAGTTGAGGCTGCCACACCCTGCTAAATGTAAATTCTTTACATTTACTATTATCTGAACTTTTTACTTACCTCCTCTTTTCCTTTGATCAGTTAGGACTCTCTAAGCCCCAAACTCCTTCAGTAATTATCATTAGGCTTTTTTTTTCTTTTTTTTTTATTTTTTTTGAGACAAAGTCTCACTCACACAGTTGCCCTGGGTAGAGTGATGTGGTGTCATAGCTCACAGAAACCTCAAACTCCTGGCCTCCCAAGCAGCTTGGACTACAAATGCCTGCCACAATGCCCAGCTAGTTGTTTTAGAGACAAGGTCTCGCTCTTGCTCAGGCTGGGGTCTAACTCCTGAGCTCAAGCGATCCACCTGCCTTGGCCTCCCAGCATACTAGGATTACAGGCCCATTCGGCATTTTTAAAAAAATTCTTGCATCTTCCCTGAGGTGCTCGTAGCTTTAGAAGAATCTCTGGAGAAGAATTAAACTGATCATGACTAGGACAGGAGAGTCAGGAATTGCTGAGGACTCTAATGTCACCCATGGTCATTCCCAATGACTTCAAAATTCCTGGCTTTCCTAGTCCTAGAATGACCTTGACTCCCAAAGCCACACCTGGTCTCTGTCCCCACTGTTCCCCTACCAACATCTTAAGCACTCAGGCCAAAGCTCTGTGTTCTGCACAGAAGTCCCCTGTCTCCCCATCCCTGCTGACTGCACCTCACTGCATCCTTGATCTGGTCCCATAGAGCCATCACTTCAATCACTCTCACACCTCTGAGCTCACTCTCTCCTCCTCTTGTCTTCCATCCTACCTGCACCAGTTCTCCATTGCTACCCTAGGGCTTAGGTGCTCGGCTGGAGAGTCACACGGACTGGCCCTGGTGCAGTCCTCAGTCACACCAGGCAGCTCCTCTTCACGTTCCCAGGCACCTCCCTCCCCTCCTGTCTGTCAGCAGCAGTCCCACACCACCAGCCTTGTCAGAGTTCCCATCATTCCTCTCTTCCTCAAGCGGCAATCTCAGTGTCCATTTAGAAAGGGAAAGCACCTTCCAAGCACAAACTCACCTCTACGTGTGGCGCTGTCCCCTTCTTCCTCCTAGGGGTGGCTGCCCTACTCTGTGCTTTGGAAGGCATTCATCCGCCCTGCCCCTGCAGCACTGGGCCCTCCATGTCTCCCTCCCTTTGGAATCATCAAATACTCTCCCTAGGCACCTAAAGATGCCCAATACTCTCCCTATTTTTAAAAAGATGGCATGTATTAAAATCTAAATATTTCTACCAAGAATGTGTAACACTGCACTAAGTACTGACTGCAGTGGCCTGCCCAGTCTCCATCCCCTGATCTCCCCTAACTCCCCTCTAGATCAGGGCCAGCTGCCAGCTTCCTTCCTCACACCACCAACTCTGACTGCTCACTTCTTGACTCAGTTTCAGATTTGTTCTCCAGGTATCTGCCAGGACTACAGCTGGACCCTGAGCCCTAACTTACTGACCTCATGTCCAGCCAATGCCCTAAAAAGAGACCAGCTCTTTTTCCTTGGCGGTCTTATCTTCATCTCAATCCCACACCTTATTAGGGGTCCTCCTGCCCCTCAAATCACATCACTACCATTTACCAGAAGAATAAAAACATTACCATAGCCTACAGACCGTTCTACTGGGTTGATAAGATCCACCTTGGACTGTTTGGTTACTTTTTTTTCTATCTTGGGTTTATTAACTTCCCTTAGAAACTATATTCTGAACACTGGTGACCCAGCCAGGTTACACAGCTGGTCACTTTGACCCTCGGATCCCTTGCTTCCTCTAATTTTCTTCTGATCACCAACCAATTTCCAACGATATTTATGCACAAATATCCACTTTATAACAAATGGCTCATTTCATTTGCTACTTATTGTAAGTTATAGTAAGTGCTATAACAGAGTTCTGGAGTTTACACAACTCTTTATTAGTGCTAGCAAACAATACTATCATAATATTTCATAATTATGTTATATATAACATTAGTACTATAGGATTTATGCTCAGAGAAGATTGCTGTTTTAAGAATTTGCCCCAAGAACCATATTTGTAAAACTGTTCAATAAGGCAAAAACAGAGAAAAAATAATATCAGGTAAAAATATACTGAAAAAATAATATCAGGTAAAAATATACTGAAAAACCACACCTTCAACAAAAATTAGGGGACCCCCACAAGTTTATAAATGTATTGTTTTCTATTTGTCATTTTTATAACACCCAAAGGAATTGAAAATTATGTTGTTAATTAAAAACCATGATCTAAAACAAATCTGAGAAAACACTGAGAGGAAAAAATATCAAAAAACTTAGATACTGCATCTTCTGATACGAAAACTGAGGAGAAAACAAAGCATGCTAAAATAATAAATGATTCTGAAGTAATTACTTTTTATTTTATTCATTTATTTATTTATTTATTTTTTGTAGAGACAGTCTCACTTTATGGCCCTCGGTAGAGTGCCATGGCCTCACACAGCTCATAGCAACCTCCAACTCATGGGCTTAAGCGATTCTCTTGCCTTAGCCTCCCAAGTAGCTGGGACTACAGGCGCCTGCCACATCACCCGGCTATTTTTTGGTTGCAGTTTGGCCGGGGCCGGGTTTGAACCCGCCACCCTCGGTATATGGGGCCGGCGCCTTACCGACTGAGCCACAGGCGCCGCCCTTATTTTATTTTTTTTAGAGACCAGAGTCTCACTTTGTCGCCCTTGGTAGAGTACTGTGGCATCACAGCTCACAGCAACCTCCAGCTCTTGGGCGTAGGAATTCTCTTGCCTCAGCCTCCCACGTAACTGGGACAACAGGTGCCTGCTACAATGCCCGGCTATTTTTTTGTTGTAGTTTGGCGGGGGCTGGGTTTGAACCCACCACCCTCGGTATATGGGGCCAGCCTACTCACTGAGCCACAGGCGCTGCCCTGTGTAAAAAATTTTATTTTTAAAATTTCAGATTAACGTGAGGGTACAAACAACTAGGTTATGATGTTTGCATTTGTCAGGTAGAGTCTCTCTTGTAGTTGTGTCCTGCACCCAAGAAGTGTGCCCCGAACCCCGACACTGTGCCCATTAAGTGGGAGCTCACCAACCCCCACCACAAAGTAATCTCATGAACACAGCACAGCAGGACTCGACAGCGTGGGACGCAGTTATTACATGTCCATCTGAACACGAGATGCAAAGGACATAACAAGCATACACCCTAAAACTGACAGCCACGACCCAGTCAAAGATTATCGCATGACATGCAGGGACACACATAACACAGCCACGTGGAGAATAAGTTAAGAAGGGCGGCCACACCACTCTCCAACCCCTACGTGAACACCTGGTAACTCCAGTTAGGCTGTTATTTTGCCCTGGTTCAAAATATACCTAGGTACAAAGGAAAACATTTCCCACTTACTGAAAAGAAGTCTAATTCTCACATGCTAAATCTCTATTACACTAAAAGAAATTTAGATGAATTAAAATGTGTCTGTGCCTCAAAGCAGTAACAAGTCTTTCCAGTTTCAATGGCTCTTACAGACATGTTCAAGAGGAATGACCCTGAGGAACGTGAGATTAAACAGTCTAGCTTTAACATTCTGCTGGGAGCATGGGCCATACAGTGTGCTTGTTTTATATAAAAAGAATCACCTTTGTATGGAAGCCTAAGGCTTTTAACATGTAAACAGCAGTAACAAGAATGTACTGAATTATATATAACTCCCAAAATACTGAAAATAAATTTTCATGCCAAAATGATATGGAAAGGTCAGTGATTATGAGTCATTTGGATAAAATGCAGTAACTCAAAGGTATATAGTTAGAATGAGCAAACTGAGAAAGTATTTTGAAAGCTAGTTTATGGTTTTCATTCTCTACAATAAATTGTTCAAATCAGTACACAATAGAGAATGGAGAAACAAAGCCAAGAAAGGCTTGTGGTATATAAAAACACAAAAATGAGGGTGACTCCTATGGCTCAAAGGAGTAGGGCACTGGCCCCATATGCTGGAGGTGGCGGGTTCAAACCCAGCCTGGACCAAAAACTGCAAAAAAAAAACAAAAACATAAAAGTGAGTATCAAAGCATGATTTTTAAAAGGTCAAAACCCCAAAATCATATTTGGAGTACAGTATACATAGTAGAACTAATTTTAAATTTTGCCCAAATTTATTTGAAAAAAAAAAATTAACAGCAAAAAGCCTGACTATTCTGACAGCACAGAAGTCTTTGAACAAGGGGGAAGCACTTTCATTTTCACCCAAACAATAAAAAAAGTCGCTGGGTCCCTCTACTATTACCCTGCGATGATCACAGTTCTTGGCATATCAATCTCCTTCTAACAAGGTGGCTCAAATTTCCACTCTGCCCTAAAGTAGCACCACTCTAAATATCAATCACTTCCAGCAATTTGAACAACCAAAATGACTTCAAATTGAAAAGATTTTGCCATTTCATTTCCGCATTAAAGCCCATTCATCAATAATTTAAGTACAGTTATAATGGGCAAGAAGAAGAATGAAGTAAAGGTTTTTTTTTTTTTTTTTTACTGGACGGCCTTGCCCAAGCTGTCAGACTGCCCCCATGTGGCCAGCGGCACTGCCCAGACTGCGGGCCAACCCGCCCTGGGGCAGAGGGAGAACATCCATGTCCATGTTACCCTGTTAAATGCCCACCTCTCACTGATTCACGATAAAGTCTACCAAGCAGAAAGAATACCTTTCTCAGCCTCAGGGTCTTGGACAATGTGGATACTCAACCAACACCTGCTGGATGTGAAAGAGTTTGCATCTGGACGTTGTGTTGTATGAGGTTCCCTCCCATGACTGCACCAAACAGGGAACATGCAGGTCCTGAGATGATGCTGAGGCCCTATTTAAATGCCATCCTTCCTGTTCACAACTGCATTTTGCTAGTAACCCTTGACTACATATGACCTTCTAGTTGCCATTCTATTAAAGGTCACGTGCTTTCGCCACTACTAAGGCAAAGGCGGCATCGTGGCACTTCGGCCTTTTAGCATTCCCTCTCTGCTGGCATCCACCCTGCAGTCTGGGACCTCTCTCTCAGCCCCAGCTGCCCAGACTCTCTCTGCACACGCCTGAACTCTCTGTGAGGTGTATCCCATGCACGTCCCAAACACAGCCTACAACCACTGGGCTCTACCCACCGACAGCTGTTTCCCAGCCTGTACTCTGCCCTCCCAATCTGCAACCCTGAGGGTAAGTGAAAGCTGGCTGCAGTGCTGGTGAGTGATAAGAGAAGGCAAAGGGAAAACACCATTCCAGCTAGACACTAGGTACTGTGCTCTGAATGTCTGCATGCCCCCTATTCATTTGGTAATGAATAGGGGGTACTTGGTAACCCCTAAGTAATGGTATTAGGATGTGGGGCCTTTGGAGGTGCTTATGTCATGAGGGTTGAGGGCTCCTGTGGGTAGAGGGCTCATGAGTAAGATCAGTGCTCTTACGAAAGAGGCCCAAGGGAACTTGTTTGCCCCCTGCTGCCTCACCTCCCATAAGGACACAGCAAAACAGTGTCTGTCCATGAGGACGCAGGTCTTTACCAGATATTGTCTACTGTGCCTTGATCCTGGCCATTCCCAACTCTGGAACTGTGAGAAAAAAATTTCGGTTGTTTACAAGCCACTCAGTTATACCATATCATATGTGACAGAAGCCGGAAAGGGTTAAGACACCATGCATTTGAACAACGTCTACAAATGTGGCTGTGGCCCAAGCCCATTAGTGACCCTCAGAGTAGAACTTACAGAACAAATAGGGCATAAGTTATTCTGGAGCTATCTGGGCAGGGCTTGTGACAGCACCAAAATCAGGCTCTGAGGAGTGAGCCTTCCTGTAACCTACAGAGTCGAAACCGAAGAGAACTTAACTGTAACATTCATTCCTCGCTTGTCCTCACAGGAAAGTTAGGAGTAAAGCACTGAAGTGACAGAGTAGCCCCTCTCCTGTTGGTTTCTTAGGCGCCCCCCCGCAAGCCAGGGTATAGAGCAGGTGCTTACACCGTGATGGCCCTCACCCTCTTCACCAGGAGTGCAGTCAGCCTCACAAAATACTAGCCGCTATAAAATGTGGGAAGAAACAAGACATTCTAAAATTTCCATTTTTCATTCTTAGGCTCAAAATCACAAAATTACCAGGTGAATTAAATTGCTTTCATTGAGACTAATGGGAACAAAATATTCATTTCAAAGACAAATATAACCAGTTTTCTATATAAACCTGAAGGGAGCAGAGGAGGGGTGGGAGACAGAGCTGAGCTCACCATTACGTGCGTGCGCATTACTGCTTACATTCCTCAGAGATGATTGACTTGTTAACAAAGGTGGAAATCGAATGATTCAGTTCATAGAGTGAAAAGTAATGAAATAATTTAAGGTCATTTCTGAAAAGAGCCGATCTGTATTAGATTAAAAAAAATTATTTTCGTAAGTGAACTCATTTTACGTGAAAACATTCTATCTTTATATTTCTATATTTTTAAAGCTCCCCTGCGCCTGCCAGCTACCCCACTGCCCTTGATCAATGTCACCAACCACTTCCCGATGTTCCCCACCCTTGCTGCTCCCACATCTGGTCCCCACAAAGCCCAGTACCGGAGGGTAAGATCCATGGCAGCAGCCCCCTTCATAGACTGGGGGCTGGGGGCAGCTGTCACTGTCAGGGATCTAAGAAACCTGTCAAAATACATGACATCAGTTCTGTAGGTTCTGAAAAGTACTGATGACTCTCTCTATTCCATGACTATATGAGCAAAATCATGTCATCCCTCCTCTCTCAAGGTAAACCAGTGATTCTACCTCCTCAAAGGACCTTCTCTGACTTCTGGCAGGTGCAGGTTGCCTTTGCACCTCCCCCCCAATTGGCTTGAGGCCACTTGTGTCTCTGTGTATCAGGCACTGCCTTCTGGAAAATCCCCTCCTCAGCCTCTTCAACCTCTACGCATAAATTTCTCTTACTGGTGTGACTGCCTGTCACAAAACTATCACAGAAGCAGAATCTCCCCCGTTTTTTTCCAAATAAGATGGCCTGTGCCACTCACCCACAAGGAGAACAGATAAAGCAGAGCTGCCCCCAGGAGAGGCTGGGGGTTGAAGCCCCCACCACATCGCCTGACCCACCCTGCCTGGGGTATCTCGGCAGAACTACCGGGTTTGGAACCAGATGGTGCACTCAGCTCCATCTCCCACCCCTTCTCTGGTCCTTCAAGCTGATGCCCACTTCCCCTCTTTTTGCTCCAGCTAAGTCCGAAGTATCTTTCCAGATACCTTCTTTGTAATCCATTCGGCACCAGGCAGCTTTGGTCACCCCCTTATCCTGTGAGGTACCTTGCACTGCCTGTACTGTACTGTTCCATGCCTTTGTTCATGTTTCTGCCTGATCTACTGCACTGTGACTGTTGTTAAGGCAGAGCAGATGATGATGGGGTATGTGTATGTGTGTGTGTGTGCGTGTGTGTACTTGTGTGCGATGGGGAGGGAGGCCCAGGGGACCCTATAATGAGGCTCTGCAGTGCCCTGGCTGTGAAGCTGGCCCCTTGATCTGCACGTAGAGGTGGTGAGGAGGGCACGTACTAACTTTTCTCACTGTCAAGTAATTCCCCTCTAAGGTCCCATGTATGTGATCAAGGAGTCAAGGGCAAGGTAAAAATGCCCCAGGACCAAAAGGTCCAGGTCCTAACACTGGAGCTCAACGTCCAGTGAGACAACGTGTGTATGTTCCTAAAAGGTAAGAACTTTAATTCTAAGAATCATCAGCTGTTCATCAGCTGTTCTTTTTACTCACTTCCTAAGACAAAGGCATGACCAAGCCAGTTAGTGAAATTTCAACACACACTAAGCCTGAAGGCAAAGCAAGACAGAACTGCTCTACAACTCAAAGCATTGTGCTTGAGAGAGATGAGTTTCCCCTACTTCTTCTCTACATATAAACTTCACTAAGCCACATGGGCAGCATGAAACCCACTGCCCTGGTCGCTGGGCACCAGAGGGAGAGGAGGAGCAGTGTGGTTGGTAGACTGGTCACACAGAGCAAAAAGAGCAAACTGTGCAATGAATATGTGGACAGCGTGGACATCTATACCTGGACGGCTGGAACACAGAGGGGAGGAAAGCCAGAAAGAACACTGAAGTGAGCAAGTAGAAGCGTAATATTGGTGAGAACTTAAGTTACTAAAGACACACACACAGAACAGTTACAGAGGACTGTGTGTGTTCACTCACACCCATCTCCTGCTGAGAGGTGCACCGTGATCCACCCCCAGTCTTGGTTTCTAAACACCATCCCACATTGAAGGAACTGGAGTCCCTGAACAACAGCTTGTTCCAGGACTGGGGCAACAAACATACAAACTAAGTCTGGAACATATTATTCAGAAAACAAGGAAGTGTCCAAAAATTGATAGGCACATGTCAAAACAACAGAGGAGCCGGTCTAGGGAGCTCACATTGTCCAAGTCTTGGATAATTTGAACATCACAATAAAGATAGCAGCAGTTTACAATCCAGTGAATGAAACGGAATCTGTGAGTCCACACTGATACCAAAAGATGAATGAAAATACAAATAAATGGATAAGGAAAAGCTTTTCTCTACAACAGAATGTCAACTTATAACTATTAATCAAGTGAATGAAAAGGACAGAAAAATCACTACTTGGCAACCAACTATCACAGAGGTGGCTGGTTTGGGCTGGAGTCATCTGGGGAGGCTAAGGATAGTGGATGAAAGTTTAATAAGAAATATCGCTGTGGGCGGCACCTGTGGCTCAGTCGGTAGGGTGCCGGCCCCATATACGGAGGGTGGTGGCTTCAAACCCGGCCCCGGCCAAACTGCAACCAAAAAATAGCTGGGCGTTGTGGCAGGCGCCTGTAGTCCCAGCTGCTCGGGAGGCTGAGGCAAGAGAATCACTTAAGCCCAGGAGTTGGAGGTTGTTGTGAGCTGTGTGAGGCCACGGCACTCTACCGAGGGCCATAAAGTGAGGCTCTGTCTCTACCAAAAAAAAAAAAAAAAAAAAAGAAACATCGCTGTAACAATGGACTATCTCACCCACCAAATCATGATCAGTTACTGAGAGGAAGAGTGATGAATTAAGCTTGAAGAAACGTGGCAGACACACTGTGACTAGGGTAGCAAGGTTAACACCACCATGGTGGGGCAGTCCAACTTCGTCTGCTCCCTGACCAGACGCGCTGAGAGAAAAAAGAAGCATCTCAGTGGTACTTCTGCCAAGAAAACACACCCTGAACCTCATCATGAAAAAAATACTGTACCCGAGGGCAGTACAGTGAGACTCTGTCTCTACAAAAAAAAAAAAAAAAAAAAACAAAAGAAAAAAATACTGAACAGACCCAGGTTGAGGATTCTTTAAACTTGCTAAGGCCATGAAGGACAGGGAAAGGCTGATTTATTTCCATCTTCAGTGGTCCCCTCACAGTCTAGCCACCATCAAGGTCATTTACAAGGTCTGACAATTAATTAAGTTATTGAACTTGCCACTGTGAGCTTATGCTGGCACCAAATGCAAACAGCTCACTAAGGTTTCACAACCTTGGTGTATCAGTGTCTCAGAGCCATCTTTATTTCGACATGTGGGAGAGTCTTGCTGAGTGGTGTTCATTATTGTTAGGTGTTTCTGTGTGTTACCGTGAGAATGTCAGAGCTTGAATTAGAGCAATGAACAAACATTAAATTTCTTGTTAAACTTGGCAGAGTACAAGTGAAATCAGGGACATGTCAGTCCAAGTTTATGGGGATAACGCCATGAAAAAAACGGCGGTGTAGACATGGATTAAATGATTTTCAAAGGGGCGAGAAAGCGTCATGGATTAAGAGAGGTCAGGGTGGGCAGTTAGAGCAGAACTGATGAAAACACGGCAAAAATGTGCCAAACTGTGCGTTAAAAATTTCAGCTGATTCGGGCAGCGCCTGTGGCCCAGTCGGTAAGGCACCGGCCCCATATACCGAGGGTGGCGGGTTCAAACCCGGCCCTGGCCAAACTGCAACCAAAAAATAGCCGGGCGTTGTGGTGGGCACCTGTAGTCCCAGCTACTCGGGAGGCTGAGGCAAGAGAATCGCTTAAGCCCAGGAGTTGGAGGTTGCTGTGAGCTGTGTGAGGCCACGGCACTCTACTGAGGGCCATAAAGTGAGACTCTGTCTGTACAAAAAAAAAAAAAAATTTTTCAGCTGATTCTTAAGAAGCATAGCAGACCAAGTAAATATTTACAGAGAAACACTTAGGAAAATCTTAACTGAAAATCTTGGTACAAGAAAGGTGTGGCTCTTGCATCACTACAATGCACCAGCTCCCATAGCACTATCTGTAAGGGGCACAGCTTCCCCAGGGGAGTACTGAGAAGGGGACAGTAGTGATTTTTTTTTTTTTTTGAGACAGAGCCTTAAGCTGTCACCCTGGATAGAGTGCCCTGGCATCACAGGTCACAGCAACCTCCAACTCCTGGGCTCAAGAGATTCTCCTGCCTCCACCTCCCAAGTAGCTGAGACTACAGGTGCCCGCCACAATGCCTGGCTATTTTTTGGTTGTAGTCATCATTGTTGTTTGGTGGGCCCAGCTGGATTTGAACTCACCAGCTCAGGTGTATGTGGTTGGTGCCTTAGCAGCTTGAGCCACAGGTTCTAAGCCGACAGTAGTGATTTTTAGCAGTGAGGTATGGAGCACTTTTTTAGGACAAGTTTCCAAACTTAATTGTCAGACCTTGTATTTACTTAGTCACATCTCTTTATTCATTTAGCAAATATTTATACTGAGTTCTATCAAGCACTCAACATTATGTCAGGTATTATAAAACAATCTAGTTCTTTACACATAACCTGTCTTTGAAATTGGGGAGGCAACATGGACACATAAATTATAACATAAGAGACCTTATAAGGTTTTACATTAAAACACTTCTAGAATTAGGGAAAACTTGCGGAACACTTATCCCTGAATACACAAGATTTCATAGAACTAGCTAAAATATTCTAATTCAGGTACTCAACCTTTTTGTATTTGAACCATTTGGCTGCATTTCTTTTCTTTTCTTTTTTTTTGAAAAAAGTCTCAAGCTATCACCCTGGGTAGAGTGCTGTAGCATCACAGCTCACAGCAACCTCTTGGGCTTAAGTGATCCTCTTGCCTCAGCCTCCCAAGTAGCTGGGACTATAGGTGCCTGCCACAATACCCGGCTGTTTTTTGTTGCAGTTGTCATTGTTGTTTTAGGTGACCTGGGCTGGGTTCGACCCCAGTAGCTTCAGTGTATGTGGCCAGTGCTCTACCCCCTGAGCTACAGGTGCTGCCCTGCATTTTTTTTCTAAAACGTATTATGTATGTTGGATACAGCAGTGCATGTCTATAATTCTCATGCTTTGGCAAGCCAAGGATTACTTGAGGCCAGGAGTTCAAAATCAACATGAGCAATACTAGTAAGACCCCCATCCCCCCAAAAACTGCAGGAAAATCAGCCACTTCCCTCTTTAGTCTCAGCTACTCAGGAGGCTGAGGTGGATTATTTTAACCCAGGAGCTCGAGGTGGCAGTGAGCCGTGACGATACTACTGCACTCTACACTCTACTCTGGGCAACAGATGGAGACCCTGTCTTGAGGAGAGGAGAGGGAAGGGGAGGGGAGGGAAGAAAGATATTACATACTTTTCTGCCTTCTTAAACTGAATATGATTTGGTCAGGTTTTATGACAAGTTTGGTTGTACAAACCTAAATAATGCAACATAAAAATGATTATTTAAAAGAGTTAAAGTCTCATTTCATGAACATATCTGAAATTATGTAAAAGCTCCAAATTAATAACAAGCATTGAGAATTACACAATGTCAAACTGGCAGGCTGACAGGACTATAACCTGTGTCTATGCTACTGGCCCACGGCAAATCACTGTATCTGGAAAACAGAAATAAGTCACCATAGTTTGTGAGTCCTATGGGAAAATTAGTCTCACAATTATATGACTGTTGAATTATGCAGAGGTCTCAGATCTGTATCTACAGATGCACAGATATATCATATATATATCAGATCTCCATCTCTCACAACATACCAGGGTATCAATCAGAAGTTAAGCTACTGATAACTTGGCTTTGACTGCAGATTAATTTTCTGGTCTCTACAGTGGTGAGATCAAGACCTGCCGGGGTATGTAGGTGGAGAAGACCCTGCTGGCCACCTACAAAGTATGTTTCCTCCTTCTTCCTTCCTTGCAGAATCCCATTTTAATCCCCAGCAGCCAGTGCTACCAAACTCCCAAGTTTTCATTCTTCTTTCAAACTGTGCGTCAAAATTTTCAGCTGACTCTTAAGAAGCATACCAGACCAAGTAAATATTAACAGGGACACACTTAGGAAAATCTTAACTGAAAATTAAATTAAAATCTTTACTGGCCACCTACAAAGTATCTGTTTCCTCCTCCTCCTTCCTGGCAGAATCCCATTCTTCCCTAGCATTGGAAATGGCAACCTGACGTAGTTCTTGCCAAGGAGATGCAAGAAGAAAGACATCTCTGGGGGGGGCATCTCCTCTGACACAGAGAGGCAAAGTTTCCCTTGGAGAAAGCTTTCTGCTCCTTTACTCTGCCCCCTTCTTTTTGGCTGGAAGTGAAAGAAGTGAGGGCAGACACACAGCAGCCATGGAGAGACCAACGCGGGCTGAGGCCCACAGAAAGAGGGGAGCCTGGGAAGGCGGAAAAAGTGGGTTCCTGGGAACGTTCTAGAGCAGGGTCACCAACCCTGGACGGCCTACCTCAGATGCCTTGCCACGTAAGAAAAAAGCTCCTGTTTACCTTAAATGAGTATTATTTGATCAGCAAAAGGCACCAATTTTTGAGGACTCTAAACAGTCTTGTTTTACCATGCCTTTTATGTAAGAATTACCTTACATTCTTATAGCTATTACTTAGAGATTTTCAGACTTTTCTTCTGGTCAAAGAATGCTATTAAGCAAATCAATGCATGGCATTTACTGGGATGGAAAGTGGGAGAAAGAGCTTGAATGGAGGTTTTCCATGCTTAAAAAAGAGACCCATGGACAGGAGACACTGGCCCTCCCTGCCTTGCTCATGTGGATGTGAGGCCTGAACTGCTGCCCCCATCGTGGTGCAAGCCCACTCACGAAGTCTACGCAGAGGAAAGTAGAAGTGTCCCAAGAAATGGAACTGGGACCACAGGATTCAATTAGTCCTGAAGATCATCCGACCACTGAACTTCTAGTATATGAGCTAATACATGATTTCACTATTTATGCCAGTTTGAGTCAGTGTTCTGCTACCTGCCAACAGGAACATTCCAACTGCCTAAAAAGTGAAAGGCGTAGTCCACTGAGAGAACAGAAGCTGGTGCAGTCCACTCCACCACCACACCCACTAACAATAGCCCTCCACCTCCACCCGCCACCACCAGCACTTCCAACTCCAGGAGTGCCCTCACTTCTTACACTTCCAGCCAAAAAGAAGGGGGCAGAATAAAGGAGCACAAAGCTTTCTCTTCTGTGTCAGAGGAGATGCCCTCCCCGGAGATGTCTTTCTTCTTGCATCTCCTTGGCAAGAACTACGTCAGGTTGCCATTTCCTGTGCTAGGGAAGAATGAAAAACTGGGAGTGTGGTAGCACAGGACCCTAGGGATAAAAATTTCACCTCCAATTTCCCCCACCTCCATGACCAACATCTTCACCTTCACCACAAGCACCATCACCCGCTCCACTTTCATCTTCAACTCCATTGTCGCCTCTGCCGCCATTTTCTCTACCACCATCCATACCATCATCATCACCTCCACCAACCCCAACATCACCACTACTTCCTCCACTGCCACAACCCCCAGCACCTCCATCTACCTTAGCCACCATCTCCTCCCTCATCACACCACCTGCAACATCACCTTTACCTCCACCACCAACCTCTCTACTCCACCACCCCATTTACTTTGCCTGTCCAACAAATATCCTCCTCATTTCCTAGTGCTTAGGTCTGCTGCCCATAAGAGAAGTCCACAAAGTTAATTGGGTATTTTATCTGCCATATGTCAAATGTGTTTTTATTAACTTGTATGTCTTCTTGCTTTTTTGATACCTACTTTTTTTTATTTTTTGAGACAGAATTTCACAGTTGCCCTCAGTAGATTGCTATGATGTCATAGCTCACAGCAACCTCAAACTCCTGGGCTCAAAGGATCCTCTTGCCTCAGTCTCCCAAGTAGCTGGGACTACAGGTGCCTACCACCATACCCACTAGTTTTAGAGAAGGGGTCTTGCTCTTGCTCAGGCTAGTCTTAAACTCCTGAGCTCAAGAAATCCACCTGTCTCGGCCTCCTAGACTGCTAGGACTATAGGCATAAGTCACTGCACCTGGCGGATCCTCCTTTTTTTTTTTTTTTTTTGAGACAGAGTCTCAACGTTGTTGTCCTCAGCAGAGTTCCATGGCCTCATATCTCACAGCAACCATAAACACCTGGGATCAAGTGATCCTCTTGCCTCAGCCTCCCAAGTAGCTGGGACTACAGGTGCCCACCACAACACCCAGCTATTTTCAGAGATGTGGTGTCACTCTAGCTCAGGCTGGTCTCAAACTCCTGAGCTCAGTCAATCCACCTGCCTCAGCCTCACAGAGTGCTGCAATTACAGGCATGAGCCACCACACTCAGCCCATGACGCCCATTATTTTAATATTTGTCTCTACGCTTTCCTTTACTCAATGGCCATAGTTCATGAAGCAATCAGTCAAAAAAAAAATCAAACATAGATTTAATGAGGATAATATCTGTCATGTTTGATATTTGGGGGAATACAAAGGACATGGGTATAGTGAGGAGATGTGATAGTGGCCTTGGGACCAGCACCTCCACTGACACTGGAGAGATATAAGAGTGAACACAAAGATACCCAAAGATACACTAGAGTCCGGGGTGAGGGGAGCAGCCACGTCCCCAGGGCATGTGGCTCACCACTGCTGCCTCCTCCTGGCTCTCACACTGGTGCCGTGAGCAGTGGTGATTGGAGTGGAAGTGAGAAAGGCACCCTGGGGAGCCGATAAGATGGTGTCTTCTGTCCCTTCACAGGCTGGGTCCCTGCCACTGTGTTCTCACCACTCACTGCCCAGCCCCTCTTTACCAGCCAGGTGCCCAACTCATGCCAAAGGGGAAATAAATCTAGTATGTGTTCAAAGCCGAAGGGGAATTTAGTTTCAAAACAGGCTTCTGGGGCCTCCAGGTGCCCACAGAGTTCATAGTAGACAATTTTGAGAAAGAGATGAAGAGGGAGAAAGTTCATCATTGATATCTTCATAGAGTTACATACATTTCCTATAAGTTTCTACAGAGATTCTTATAAAGAAGAATCTTCCTTTCACCCCAAATTAAGGCAACACTAGCATAAATTATTAATCAGATCACTGTTTCTATCTGTTGTGTGCAAAACTTTTTGTAGTATTTTTCTACTGGCAGATAGATAAGTAGCAATCTAGGCTTATATCCACAAAGCAGAAAATAAATTCCTTAAGTTTACGTTCTAGAAAAGCTTCCCTTTAAACTGAATGAACTGGGTCCATCTCCCTATTTTAGGAGGGAGGGTTGATCAAGACAAGCTATAAAATTTCAAGCAATCTTGTGGCATTTTACATTATTGCTCCCACCTCTTGGCCTACACACTTAGAACCTGAAAGGGAGGAAGGGAAAGAAGTGAAAATGTAATCTTATAGGGTCAGAAGAGATCAAACTTTCACTCTTCAACGATGATATGATTGTATATCTGGAAAACACCAGGGATTCTACTACAAAACTCTTAGAAGTGATCAAGGAATACAGCAGTATCTCAGGTTACAAAATCAACATTCATAAATCGGTAGCCTTTATATATACCAACAATAGTCAAGCTGAAAAAACAGTTAAGGACTCTATTCCATTCACAATAGTGCCAAAGAAGATGAAATATTTGGGAGTTTACCTAACAAAGGACGCGAAAGATCTCCATAAAGAGAACCATGAAACTCTAAGAAAAGAAATAGCTGAAAATGTTAACAAATGGAAAAACATACCATGCTCATGGCTGGGAAAAATCAACATTGTTAAAATGTCCATACTACCCAAAAATTTCAATGCAATCCCTATTAAAGCGCCACTGTCATACTTTAAAGATCTTGAAAAAAATACTTCGTTTTATATGGAATCAGAAAAAACCTCAAATAGCCAAGACATTACTCAGAAATAAAAACAAAGCAGGAGAAATCACGCTACCGGACCTCAAACTATACTATAAATTGATAGTTATCAAAACAGCATGGTACTGTCACAAAAAACAGAGAGGTAGATGTCTGGAATAGCATAGAGAACCAAGAGATTAATCCAGCTACTTACCGTTATTTGATCTTTGACAAGCCAATTAAAAACATTCAGTGGGGAAAAGATTCCCTATTTAACAAATGATGCTGGGTGAACTGGCTGGCAATCTGTAGAAGACTGAAACTGGACCCACACCTTTCACCATTAACTAAGATAGACTCTCACTGGATTAAAGATTTAAACCTAAGACATGAAACTATAAAAATACTAGAAGAGAGTGCAGGAAAAACTCTTGAAGAAATCAGTCTAGGCGAGTATTTTACGAGGACGACCCCCCGGGCAATTGAAGCAGCTTCAAAAATACACTATTGGGACCTGATCAAACTAAAAAGCTTCTGCACAGCCAAAAATACAGTAAGTAAAGCAAGCAGACAGCCCTCAGAATGGGAGAAGATATTTGCAGGTTATGTCTCCGACAAAGGTTTTATAACCAGAATCCACAGAGAACTCAAACTTATAAGCAAGAAAAGAACAAGGCAACTCGGGAGGCTGAGGCAAGAGAATCGCTTAAGCCCAGGAGTTGGAGGTTGCTGTGAGCTGTGTGAGGCCACCGCACTCTACCGAGGGCCATAAAGTGAGACTCTGTCTCTACAAAAAAAAAAAAAAAAAAAGAAGAAGAAAAGAACAAGGGATCCCATCGCAGGCTGGGCAAGGGACTTGAAGAGAAACTTCTCTGAAGAAGACAGGCGCACAGCCTACAGACATATGAAAAAATGCTCATCATCCTTAATCATCAGAGAAATGCAAATCAAAACTACTTTGAGATATCATCTAACTCCACTAAGATTAGCCCATATCACAAAATCCCAAGACCAAAGATGTTGGCATGGATGTGGAGAAAAGGGAACACTTCTGCACTGCTGGTAGGAATGCAAATTAATACATTGCTTTTGGAAAGATGTTTGAAGAACACTTAGAGATCTAAAAATAGATCTGCCATTCAATCTTATAATTCCTCTACTAGGTATATACCCAGAAGACCAAAAATCACATTATAACAAAGATATTTGTACCAGAATGTTTATTGCAGCCCTATTCATAATTGCTAAGTCATGGAAAAAGCCCAAGTGCCCATCGATCCACGAATGGATTAATTGTGGTATATGTACACCATGGAATATTATGCAGCCTTAAAGAAAGATGGAGACTTTACCTCTTTCACGTTTACATGGATGGAGCTGGAACATATTCTTCTTAGTAAAGTATCTCAAGAATGGAAGAAAAATTATCCAATGTACTCAGCGCTACTATGACCATAATTTATGGCTTTCATATGAAAGCTATAACCAAGTTATAACCTAAGAATATGGGGAAGGGGGAGAAGAAGGGGAGGGAGCGGGAGGATGGGTGGAGGGAGGGTGATTGGTGGGATTACACCTGTGGTGCATCTTACAAGGGTACATGTGACAGTAAATGTAGAATATAAAGGTCTTAACACAATAAGAAAAAGTCAGGAAGGCTATGTTAACCAGTGTGATGAAAATGTGTCAAACAGTCTATAAAACCAGTGTATGGTGCCCCATGATCACGTTAATTACACAGCTATGATTTAATAAAAAAAAAGAAAATGTAATCTGTTCACTCCAAACAAGCAATGACGGACACCAGGGTGAAGTGAATACCTAAGGATCTAAACATCATTCACTAAACCTAAAGACAGTCACTTTTCTTCTTTATATTTATTGATCATCACTATGTCCTTTCATCCCCCCAAGAGGAAAAAAACCACTTGTCACCTTGTTTCTATAGCATTTCACCCATTCAAACATGGAAGGAAAGCTCAGGTTTCCAGGGCAAAATACATCTGCAGGCTAACCATGTCCAGTACAGGCTGTGCTAGGGCAGTTTCACCAAGCATCCCTGGGACACTGAGACTGGCTGGATTCCAGTCCTCCTCAGCGACTAGGATGGCAATCAATTATGCTGCAGGGTTTACAAAATGAGATAGAAGGCTCATCCCACTTAATCCCGATACAGAAAGCTGAAACAATCGCTTCTCCCCAGGAGTGAAATGACTTGGAGGGTGCCCGGGACCAAGGCCAATGTCTCAGCTGGAACCTGAGGCTTCTCAGAAACTGCCCTAAGTGGTCCTCTTGTTCTGCTTACTATCTTTTCCAGAAAGCAATGAAAACTGTATTTTTTCTTAAATTAATTTGGAAAAGTTAAAAGTAGGGTGGCACCTGTGGCTCAAAGGAGTAGGGCACTGGCCCCATATGTCGAGGTAGCATATTCAAACCAAGCCCTGGCCAAAAAGTGCAAAAAAAAAAAAGAAAGTTAAAAGTAGTATGTAAAAGTAAAATAACACTATAAATGTTCTGTTGTTCATATAAATTTGATATGTGACTATGGCAGGAGATTATTAACTAAGTCTAAATCTTTGTATTTTAAGGTTCCTCATTTACTTCAGCATCACAGGAAGCCCTATGTTTAATCAGAAATTTCATAAATTTTAAAAAGTGTGCAATATGACAAAATTGACAATCTTTTTTGAACTGGAACATCTATGAAGAGTTATCTACGGATGGCTAAGCTGTAGTATTTCCTAAAGGGAATAGCATCATCTATTCCTATGTAATTGAAAGTCATTACAGGTCCCTTACTAAGTATCTTCTTTTCAGATATTTGGGGATAAAGCTTTCACAACTTGGGTCTCCGTGATTATATTCCAAAGTCAACTTCCTAGAGAACTAATTCTTTTTTTTTTTTTTTTTTTTTTTTTTTGTAGAGACAGAGTCTCACTTTATGGCCCTCGGTAGAGTGCCGTGGCCTCACACAGCTCACAGCAACCTCCAACTCCTGGGCTTAAGCGATTCTCTTGCCTCAGCCTCCCGAGTAGCTGGGACTACAGGCGGCTGCCACAACGCCCGGCTATTTTTTGGTTGCAGTTTGGCCGGGGCCGGGTTTGAACCCGCCACCCTCGGTATATGGGGCCGGCGCCCTACCGACTGAGCCACAGGCGCCGCCCCTAGAGAACTAATTCTGAACACCCTCCACCTCCTATGAAACCCTTTTCTATTCCACATTTTTTCCAGAAGTATAGTACTTCCTCTTTTTAAAAAAGAGGATAGAATTTTTAAAGTATAGGGAAAAAAATATTTTTATCACCATGCCAAAGATGCTCTGTACCTTGATGTATTTTGGATATTATAGTATTAATTGCCATATCATAAAGTAGAAAATGGGACTAGCCATGCTGTTAAGCTGTTCTTTTTATATTTTATTATTTGGAAAATCAGATTATTGTTTTTCTAAAAATGGAACATGTTCATTGTAAAAATTTTAACACTCTAAAAATATTGAAAGAGTAAAATAAATATAAATTGCTGCCCACCAACCATAACCATGAAAACCACAAAAATGAACGCAAATTGCAAAAAACTCAAATTGAAGTAATTAGAATTTATCAACACATTCTCGTTACTGAGAGGGAGATGAAAGTCCATAACCTCTCAATGCATTCTTTAGAAGTAGAAAACCAAAATCAAAAACAACTTAGTGTTTGAATCCCAGTAAGCCAGAGCGCACAGCCCCTCCCTGGAATTGGCCTTCTGTGAACTTAAATTTTTCCTCTCTTTAATCTCAAAGTCAAAATGCCCTCCTTTCAAGAATGCTAAGACATTTCACTTTTGAGATAAAGTCAAATAGAAAAGACCAGAAAAAAGAAAACAAATTAATTCTGCACCTGGGTAGTGTTATTTTTTTCCTTGCTTGGACTATGTACCAACTTCAGTCAGATCAACTCTTACATGGAATGAGGCAGGGAATAAACTAACAAATTTTTACACTTGATCTTAGCCAAAAGGTCAAGAAGTGATGAAACTATCAAATTTTTAAATATATTTTTTATCATGATAAAAAGATAACTGTATATGCCAACTTTTCTCCATAGTGGAAATAATCCATTTCTATTTGTGAGAAACTGAACTCAACCTTACATGAAGTAAAGCTTTTTTTACTATCATATTCTAGAGAAATTTTATCTTCCCCAATCTGAATGATGCTGTTTAAGCAAGTAAACATATTTTATGACAAGTCAAATTAATCAAATATTTGATTATGCCTCAGTAATGACAATATTTAACATGACAGAAGAAAACCTGGTTTGTTACCAGGTAACATTTCCAAACATTTGTTGGAATATAAATATATATATATATATATATTTTTTTTTTTTTTTTTTGTAGAGACAGAGTCTCACATACCACCCTCAGGTAGAGTGCCGTGGCATCACACAGCTCACAGCAACCTCTAACTCTTGGGCTTACGCGATTCTCTTGCCTCAGCCTCCAGAGCAGCTGGGACTACAGGCGCCTACCACAACGCCCGGCTATTTTTTTGTTGCAATTTGGCCGGGGTTGGGTTTGAACCCGCCACCCTCGGCATATGGGGCCGGCGCCCTACTCACTCAGCCACAGGCGCCGCCCAAATATATTTTTATATTCCAACAAATAATTAAAATTTGTTTCTCATGAACTCAATGTTTGACTTCTGAAAAGCAATTCACTTAATTTTAAAACATTTATATTTTCTTTGGGCATGTTAACTGTTAGGTCTACACAGCAAGAAATGACAGTCTTTTTACTCCTTTTCTCAGTTGTTGATTAAATGTCTTCTGATAACTCATTTTACCTTCTTGTGTCTTGGGTCACAAAAAATGTTCAGGATCATTTTTACTGAACTAAATTACTTCAGTAAACATGAAAATATTAAAGTAAAATGTAAAAAATATAGAGCATTTCCATTTGCTGAGCTTTTATTTTCATTAATTATAGGTAAGAGATGTAAATGACAGGATTTTGTTTCATACTTCAATACCATTTTTTAAAACAACAATGGTCAGTGGTAAGTTTATAATTGAGAATTTTTCAGAACTCAAAGGGAAGAAAGACACACATCTAGTCTACCAGGCATCCTAAACATTCGTTAATCTGCCATTGAACCCTATGATACATAAATTTGAATAAAACTTTTTCTTTTTTTGAGACAGAGTTTCACTTTGTTGCCCTTGGTGGAGTGTCGTGGAGCCATAGCTCACAGCAACCTCAAACTCTTGGGCTCAAGCGATTCTCTTACCTCAGCCTCCCAAGAGCTGGGACTATAGCCAAAACACCTGGCTATTTTTAGAGACAGTGGTCTCACTGTGGCTCAGGCTGGTGTCGAACCTGGGAGCTCAGGCAATCCACCTGCTTTGGCCTCCCAGAGTGCTAGGATTACAGGCGTAAGCCACTGCACCCGGCCCAAATAAAACTTTTTCACAGAAAAGGAAATTCTAGTACTTCCTTTATGGCATTACAATAGCTTTTTTATTCAAGTAAGGCCTGAAAGTGTGTTATTCTAAAAACATGCACAAATTTACCATATACCCATATGAAAACCTGTAACTTGGCATGAAAAAAATACGACCATAAATGTTAATCACTTAGAATAGAAAGAAAGCACCATTGTTGACTGAACTGGGATCTGTCCTAATTAGAGTAATTATCATCTGGCACTACCAGGAAGTTGGATGTTTGGAGTTAATCAGATCCTTAAGTACCCACTTATATTAACATGTGGATTTGAGACTTTCTAAGAAATTTATATTATTAATACTTTGTAGAACTCAGTTCAGTTTTTCTTGTAGAGTTCAGAGCATTTCCCTATCTTCATCTTTGCATCAGAATCATCATTATGAACCATGTATTATAAATGTAACACACTCATACTAGTTAAGAAAACATTCTGGTCGGTAACCTGTTGAATAAACAATTTTTAAAACAAAAAATGCTTACCACAAAATAAGCTCGTTACGTTTTTATGAAAATAGAAAGGTAAAATAAAAATTTTCATACTATCTGAAAAATGAGGAAAGCATCAGCCAGTCCACTTACAGTGAGCTCACAGAAATCGAAGCTATCCAGACTTTTGCTTCTGTGTAGTCTTCCCTTAATTCGTCTTAAAGAGGGTTTTCCTTGGCTGACACTAGAAGTAGCACCATTAGGATTTTCAGAGGATGGTGTTACCCTGCAAGAAAGGGAAAAAATTCTTAAGAAGGGAGGATTATAGGCGAACATTTACTTGAGGATAGCTTTGAAAATGTCACGCTCCTTTTTTTCAACCAAAAGGTGAAGAACTACAATAGAGCTAATTCTACCAGACACCCTTACTAAGTATTTCTTAGCAGCTGTCTAGTTTAGAAATCTTAACAGACTTCAAATACTCCAACAGTAACATTCATTAAAAGTCAACTCTGCAACCATCAAAGCAGCAATTAAGAGGAGGCTGAAGTTTCCAAGTAACTTAGGGGCGTCTGCTTCCCCCGGGCGGTTACTTTCCCAGCACTCAGTCTGGAGCCTGGCACCCGGCACTAGTCAGCTTAATTATGGTGTACATCCCTGATACTGTTCAGCTTGCTTTTGTTAAGCACGAAAATAACTCTTACAAATTTGAAGGTAACAGTCAACACTAGGCTGGGTATGGTGGTTCATGCCTATAATTCCAGCACTCTGGGAGGCCGAGGTGGGTGGATTGCTTGAGCTCAGAAGTTCAAGATCAGCCTGAGCAAGAGTGAGACTGTCTTTACTGAAAATAAAAAGACTAGCCAGAAGTTGTGGTGGGCATCCGTAGTCCCAGCTACTCAGGAGGCTGAGGCAGAGGGATGGCTTGAGCCCTGAAGTATGAGGTTGCTGAGAGCTGTGATACCATGACACTCAACCCCAGGGCAAATGAATGAGACCCTGTCTCCAAAAAAAGAAAATGAAACAAAACAAAACAATTCAGAATAATTATGAAATCAAGAAAACACAGGTAAGAAGAAACAACAAATAAGCTATTAGTCATTTGTAGAGCACACACTGGGATACATGCACATGAGCGCAGACACACACTCAAGACCAGCCTGTGCTCATTTCTAAGTCAGTCTGGCGGCAGCCTTAAGAGTAAACTAGCTAGCAAGAGGATGCCCTGAGTACCTGCAGGATAACAGCTACTGTCTTAGAAATAATAAAGTTGGGGCGGTGCCTGTGGCTCAAAGGAGTAGGTCGCTGGTCCCATATGCCAGAGGTGGCGGGTTCAAACCCGACCCTGGCCAAAAAAAACTGCAAAAAAAAAAGAAATGATAAAGTTTCTAAAGTAATAACAGTAATTTCTGTGGTTTATGAAAGTCAGTTTCCTTATTTTATGTTTCCTCTTTGTCAATCTATGTTCAAATATTGATCAACTTTGGTGACTTACCTAATTTTTTATATTTAAAATGTTGTCTGTTCAAAGAAAAATGAAATACCTAGGAATATACCTAATAAAGGAGGTGAAGGACCTCTATAAAGAAAATTATGAAACCCTAAGAAAGGAAATAGCAGAGGATATTAACGAATGGAAGAACATACCATGCTCATGGCTGGGAAGAAGCAACATGGTTAAAATGTCTATACTTCCCAAAGCAATCTACCGATTCAACACCATCCCTATTAAAGTACCAACATCATACTTTCAAGACTTGGAAAACAGGATTCTGTGTTTTGTATGGAACCAGAAAAATTCCCATATAGCTAAGGCAGTTCTTAGTAATAAAAACAAAGCCAGGGGCATCACCATACCAAATTTTAGGCGGTACTACAAAGCCATAGTGGTCAAGACAGCATGGTACTGGCACAAAAATAGAGACATAGACATTTGGAATCAAATAGAAAATCAGGAAATGAAACTAACATCTTATAACTACCTAATCTTAGATAACCCAAATAAGAACATACCTTGGGGGAAAGACTCCCTATTCAATAAATGATGCTGGGAGAACTGGATATCCACATGTAAAAACTGAAACTGGATCCGTACCTTTCTCTATTCACAAAAATTGATTCAAGATGGATAAAAGACTTAAATTTAAGGCATGAAATGATAAAAATCCTCAAAGAAAGCATAAGAAAAACACTGGAAGATACGGGCCTGGGGAAAGACTTCATGAAGAAGACTTCTGTGGCAACTGCAACAACAACAAAAATGAACAATGGGACTTAATTAAACTGAAAAGCTTCTGTACAGCTAAGGAGACAACAAGCAAAGCAAATAGACAACCTACACAATAGGAAAGGATATTTGCATATTTTGAATCAGACAAAAGCTTGATAACTAGGATCTATAGAGAACTCAAATTAATCCACATGAAAAAAGCCAACAATACCATGTATCAATGGGAAAGAGACAAACATAGAACCTTCTCTAAAGAAGACAGACGAATGGCTAACATATGAAAAACTGTTCATCATCCCTATATATTAGAGAAATGCAAATAAAAACCACCCTGAGATATCATCTAACCCCAGCAAGAATGGTCCACATCACAAAATCTCAAAACTGCTGATGCTGGCGTGGATGTGGAGAGAAGGGAACACTTTTACCCTGCTGGTGGGACTGCAAACTAATACAACCTTTTTGGAAGGACGTATGGAGAAACCTCAAAGCACTCAACCTAGACCTCCCATATGATCCTGCAATCCCATTACTGGGCATCTACCCAGAAGGAAAAAAATCCTTTTATCATAAAGACACTTGCACTAGACTGTTTATTGCAGCTCAATTTACAATCACCAAAATGTAGAAACAGCCTAAATTCCCCCAACCCAGGAATGGATTAACAAGCTCTGGTATATGTACACCATGGAATACTATTCAGCCATTTAAAAAGATGGAGACTTTACATCCTTTATAGTAACCTGGATGGAAGTGGAACACATTATTCTTAGTAAAGCATCACAAGAATAGAGAAGTATGAATCCTATGTACTCAATTTTGATATGAGGACAATTAATGACAATTAATGACACGGTGGGGGTGGGGGAAGGGCAGAGGAGAGAGAGAAGGGGGGAGTGGTGGGGAAAGGAAGAGCAGAAAGAGGGAAGGAGGGAGGGGGTGGGGTCTTGGTGTGTGCCACACCTCTTGGGGGCAAGACAGGATTGTAAGAGGGACTTTACCTAACAAATGCAATCAGTGCAACCTGGTTTCTTGTATCCTCAATGAATCCCCAACAATAAAAAAAATAAAAAAGAAATAAAATGTTGTCTGAAAGGTATAACAGAGGTCTCTAATGGCTTAAAAAGACACACAAAATGGACTGGTAACAAAATAAATGATTTCTACATTAATAAGACAGAATAAATACCATAAAACAGACTAGTTTAGGTGTGGTTACAGTTTAGAATAAAAGTAAAACTTCCACAAGTTAAAACATTTGAAGAGTATAGAAAGATACAGAAATGGAAAGTTAAAGCTGCCACCTTCTCCCTCATCTCAAACCTCCCTCCCTTTTCCAAAATCAACCACTACTGACAGGTCGTCCTGCACAACCTCCCAGACAGATGCCTATTCTTACCTATGCCTGTATTTATTTCCTTTTAAATTTCTGTAGTAAGGTGACCACACTGTTCATGTTTTCTACACCTTATTTTTTTCACTTAATAATAGACTTTGAAGCTCTTTGCATAATAACCCCTACAGAACTATCTCACTCTGTTTAATGGCTAAATAGTACTCCATAATATACAGTAGATGTAACACAAGTTACTTAACCTTTCCCCCACTGAGGGACATTTAGTTCATTTTCAAATGTTTGCTATAAGACCACAAAGCAACAAACATCCTTGACATCTTTGGGCACAAATGTAATATTTACTTAGGAAAGATTCCTAGAAGTAGAAATGCAGGGTCAGAGGGAGGCGCTTTCTAAATATTACTGCCTTTCAAAAAGGCTGTACAAATCTGTACCTTCATCAACAGTGTATACGAATGCCTACCTGGGTGCCCCTGCAGGGCAAAAGCTTCCCTGAAAACAATGAACTTTATTCAAAAGAGGGCACAGGAGAAGGAAAAATACAGTCATAACAATATATGAGTCAACTTTTCTCCTTATTTCTTCTCTCTCACTTTATTTCGAAGTGCTGGTAGGTGTAACCAAATTTTAGGAAGTTACTGCAAACATAATTTTTTTGATAAATAAATCTATCTTGTATTTTTCATAACTTTTTCTCTCACCTGACTTAAAAATGCACTGCTATTTTCTCTTTTTTCCAAATTTAAAAGCTCCCAGGCTGGTCTTGAACTCTTGGGCTCACATGATCCTCCTGCCTCAAGTGAGAAAGACAGTAGGAATTTGTATCCACCAAATTTTATAAATGTCTGACAGCAAAGAAATTGGTTAGAGTTAATTCAACGTAATACCAAATCCAAAGACAAAATAAAACAGAAAAAAAGATCACAAATATAACTAGAAGAATGAACCCAGCCCTCCTCACCAGGATCATCATAAAAACATTTGGTCACCAGCAGAGTCATACTGATACACACCAGGGGGGTATCAGCTCTGGACTCACCCTGCACACAGACTCTGCAAGAGTACCTTGTCTTAAGAATTTAACCAGGCTATGATCTATGTTTTTTCTAATGCTACCCACTGAGCTCCCACAAAGTCATTTAGGCAATTTTAAAGTTTTGACCAGGTCTCTGAAATGAAGCTAAGAGGTCAAATGATAAGAAGCATGTGGCAGGCCAGGTGCAGTAGCTCATGCCTATAATCCCAGCACTCTAGGAGGCTGAGGTGGGTGGACTGCTTGGGAGCTCAAGAGTTTGAGATGAGCCTGAGCAAGTGAGAGACCCCATATCTAAAAACCAGCCAGGTGCTGTGCCAGATACCTGCAGTCCCAGCTATTCTGGAGGCTGAGTCAAGAACATCACTTGAGCCGAAGAGTTTGAGGTTGCTGTGAACTTACGATGCCACAGCACTCTACTGGGGGCAAGAAAGTGAGACTCTGTCTCAAAAAAAAAAAAAAAAGAAAAAAGAAAAGAAATGCACCTCTTTGCTCTACAACCCTAGTTTTACACTAGCCCACGTTCAATTAAATTCAATAAAACCTTCATGAGCTACACACTGACTACTGATTTTAAAATTAAAATCATCACCTACTATCCTGATTACTGACACCTTTTTTTCTGAAGTCAGCTTTCCTTTACTTATTTTTTTGAAAGAGTCTTAAGCCTAAATCAAGCCAGTGGAATGCCTGGGTGGCCACTGGGATTCCAGATGGCATATATAAATGCTAATGGCATGCAATATATACGCCTATAGATAATCAGCAATGTACACTAATAACTTCCAGCGTTTTTCTTTAAGGATGTTCTCTTCCCATTACCTCATTAACAGCTTCCAGGTAGCAGGAACCAAAACGCGTGCAAATAAAACACAGTCTCTGACAATGCAATTGTAATCTTGCAACTTACTCCCTTTGCCCTTGGAACAGCCCAATCTTGACTACGTACTCAACATCAGCAGCAGCAAATGACTTTCTAGAAATAATAGAAAACGCATCCAGCGATGATAAACTGTTCGCTGTCTGCAAGGCCGCCTGGCTGGAAATTCTGAACCAGAGCTCGCTGGAATGAAGCTTAAAGGACAACTGTGCGGAGGCCGGTGTCCGGGTGCGACCGCCCGGAGCCTCCGGCCGCTCTCGGTGTCACCTGCCTCGGGATCCACACGCGCCGGCGCCCGCCGAGGGGCTCGGAAATGGCTGCTGCGCCGCACGCCGTCGGGCCAGGCCACGGCCTCCCGCCTGCACGATCGGGCCAGGTCCAGGTCCGGCCCACGCCCCCCAGCGGCTCCCGCCCCGGCTACGACCCCGTCCTGGCCCCCACCCTGTAGCCCCAGCGACCCCGGCCGGCGTGCCCCTGTCCCGCCCCGCCCCGGAGCCCCCGCGACCCCGGCCGGCGCCCCCCCGGCCCGCCCCACCCCACCCCGCGGCCCCCGCGACCCGACCGCGCGCGTCCCGCGGCGGTGCCCGCCCTCACCACAGCTTCCTCTTGAGCGGCAGGAGGCTGCCGCGGTTGGAGGGGGTGACGCCAATGGCCGTCTGCAGCACCGTCAGGTATTTCTGGTACTTCATCTTGTCCCCGCTCCGCTCTCCGGCAGGGCCCCGCGCCGCCGCCGCAGACACAACCCCTCCAAGCGCCGCATAGATCAGCTCTGGTCCATCCACCGCCGCCACAGCCGCCGTGCGTGGCCGGCTCCGCTCGCGCTCCCGGCGCCGCCGGCGCCGTGCGTGCCGGGCCGCTCCCGCTGCCGCAGCTGTGCGTGAACCGCGGCTCCCGCCGCCGCCCCCCCCCCCCGCCCCCCGCGAGCCGGGGCCTCCTCGCAGCCGGAGCAGAACTAAAAGGCAGGAGTGTCTATGAACAACAGTAGCTTATCATTAGTGACTCTTAGTTTCTGTGTATCTGAAAATTCTATATTAAAAGTATTTGTTAAGCATTTTCAAACTCCAACACAATTAAACCCCAAACCATAAAAGATAGCACAAAATTCAATGATCTGTGTGTAAAACTAATTCATGCATGACAGATATTTTGTGTTCAGATAGCAACTAATCATCAGGGGAAAACAACAAACCAAACACAAGATTCAACAAGTCAATTTTTCGTAATAACCTTCAGAAAACTAGTTCTTGCACATGAACACATCACAAGAAGGTAATCTTACTTTGATTACTCAAGAAAGCTCTGATTTAGAGGAAACAGGAATAAACTGAATATATGTAGCATTCTTACCTGAAAGACATTCTTTCTGCTTGATTTTTCCTTGGCCCATTCTATATGTGCCCCATACAAATCCACACTTTCTGCTTTGTGCCCAGTTTTCTGTAAACCAAAATGAAATAAGATTAAAAAGCATATAACATTGTAGATACATTTCAAAGAAAATAGGTTTTATTGAGTTAGTAGCTATACATAGTTATAATATAAAGCCTTGCTCCAATCTCCTGGAAACCTAATTTGAAGGAATTTTTCATTTGAGACTTTATAATTTTTTTTTTTTTTTTTTTGCCGTTTTTGTGGCCAGGGCTGGGTTTGAACTCACCACCTCTGGTATATGGGGCCGGCGCCCTACTCCTTTGAGCCACAGGCGCTGCTTGAGACTTTATAATTTTTACCATATAAAATTAGAAGTCTATTTTTTAAATTATATCACTCATTATAGATAATAGAAAAAATTAATATTTAAAATGTTGACATTTTGAAATAGTGTTTTTAGTAATTATTAAAAAAAGTTTAAAATCTGCTACTCAATAATGTGGAATATTGCTATTCAATTGATAACATAAAACCATTGTAAGTCACAAATTATTAGACTTTAAAGGAAAAGAAAATTTAATAAATCATACTATAATGCGAAAAATTGTTAATTTTTAGTTTTGTGACTTTAGAAACGTTATTTAGAGCCTTGTTACATACATCATCTGAGAAGTGAGCAGGCAGATTAATTAATCTCAAAGACTCCTTTTAGGTTTGTGTTTCCTATATTAACAAACTCAGTAAATACTGTATTTATTGTACCAACTATGCCTTCTGGAAATTCACAATTTAGATATTAAGATTATACGTGTAAGTATATGTATAATTTTATTTAATAAATGTAATATATACTAAATAGATTATAATGTATAGTTTCTTTATCATTACCCAGTTACAGTGTAGATGTTAGTTAAAATTTGTTTTTATTTTGATAATTCATAATAATAAATTTATAGGAATATCATTTATATTTGCTGCTTCTTATTTTCATTTGATACAAGTGAGTCACACATATAATTTTAAATTTTCATAACTCCAATTATTAAACATTTTTAGTAACTAAAATTTATTAAAGAAAAACCATTACTTTATCAGTTTTAATATACATAGCCTATAATAGTTTTTTGGGCAATGTTTTCAACATGAACATGAGCATAATACATAAAATAATAATATAATGGTAAAAATATTGAAAGATATTATCTGTCACATATGTTGCCTCATAACTATTTTGTCTAATTCTGTCAGCTTAATAGAAATACTATTTGTCAGAAGCCACATCTCTGGAATTTTAAAAAATAAGTTGTGAGGGCTTTTGGGGGGGACAACTGTATAATTTTTGTTCAAAACATTGTACAAGCCAAGCATAAGTTTCCTGCAGGATAAATTCAGTTGACAGGATAAAAGTTATAATATACCTGCCTTTCCCTTTTTATTTAATAGTGACTTCATAAGAAATTCCTCAAGATTTGCCATCACCTTTAAATACCTCATATTTTGATCCATGAAAGTGTTTAATGATTTACCCACACTTTGCTAGCCAGGCGATTACTATTGTGGAAAATCTCAAAGTATGATTATGGTGTTCATTGTTAGGTGATTTGTGATGCAGGAAAATTAAAAACGACATCCTTCCTATAGAGTTAATTAAATTAGGTGATACTCAGAACCAACAAAAATAATCACTAATAATAACAAAGGGATTATCTTTTCTATATAATACAGTCTTATATGTAGTATTATATATATAATATATTTTATATAACAAGCACTTTTTATGGGTCAAACCCTTCCTTAAGTTCTTTACAACTATTATTAATAATACATTTAAATCTTACAGCAGCTTTATAAAGTAGGTATTCTTATTATTACCATATTTCAGGTAAGAAAGTGTGTCAAATGATTCGTTAAATTTCCTCAAGATAACAGAGCTAGAAATTGAGGGGCCAGGATTTAGATGCCGGCAGTGTCGCTCAGAGCTTATTCTTCACCACTACGCAGGGCTTGAAATTTGCCTATACGCTGTGCTCAGACTCATGCTTAAACATGTCTGAATTTGGGGAAAGTTATGGCTTGCACACTAGACTCTAGGACAGGCATAGTGATCTTGCTTTTGTCCTTTTCTGTTAAACTTGATCTCGCAGTAGGTCCTTTGCCCTACCTTTTTGCCTAGAATATTTCCTGATCTTCACATGGCCAGTTCCCTCTTATCCATTAGGTCCCAGTTAAATGTCACCTTGTTAGAGGTGTTTTCTGATTGTCTTGTATAAAGAGTTGTGCTTCAGCGCTCCTGGTTACTCTCTGGCTCATTACTTATTTTAATTTCGCTGCAGCCCTCCTCCCGACAGAAATTAACATATATATTTTTATATGCTGACCATCTGTGTCCTACCCCCCCTCCATTTAAATTAAGCTCCCTGAGCTCGGGCCTTGTTTGCCTTTCCCTCCACTGTTTTTCACGATGTGTGGAAGATTGCCTGGCCCATAGTTGTTGTTCAATGAGTATTTGCTGAATTAATGAATGAAGGAAAAATACCAAAATGCAACTATCATTTGTGATTTGGAAGGGAGACTTGGGTATCTTAAAATTCCAATTTTACAAAAATTAAGATTTGTATTTTTTTCCCAATGGGTATGAAGTCTTTGGTTTGCGATTTAGAAGTGACAAATGGTTTAATGGACTCATATTTAGATAGAATGTGGGATGTCACGGATCATTCACTGAGCAATTATTGTACACCTGCTGTGTATCAATGTGGGAGTCACTTTGCTGGGCACTGGGCCTCCAGGTTAAAGGAAAATATTGGCTCTTCTTTATGGATCCCATATTAGCCTCAGTATCTGTAATATTACCTATAGACTCCATAGGATACAGAGGAAACCTGTGGGTAAAAAGCATTCTAAGCTTTCCACAGTCTTATCATACTCTAGTGATGTCAATCTCGAAAATGTTCTTGTCAGCATCATGGACTAAATCACATGGCAGCTGGCTCAGGTTTCTTGCCCTTGGAACTCTCTCAATAATCTCATGGTATCATCCACCTGAGCACCTTCTCCACATCGCCCTGTCTCTTCCATTCCTCCTGATCTCATCCCTTCACCTCCTCTCCACTTCAGAAGTCTTCGTGCTGCTTCTCACTCCAAAATCCCACTTCCAGAGCTTTCCTCACTGCCACTCTGTTGTCATGTGTGATTCTGAAGTTATTGAAATCGTCCACTTTTGTGCAGTCTCCCAGCCTCTCAAGCCCCTCTTGAGTTCACTTCTTTTGTGACCAGCAGTGGTCCCTGATTCAACAGTCAGCAACTCCCTCCACTGATACCCTTGTCATCTGCTTGTCCCTCTGTGATCTTTCTCATGCCACCGAATACTGGACTAACAAGACCTCCTTCGGCTGGGTCTTTGACTTTGCTGGGTAAACTTTTGATGTGTTTCTGGTCCCTTTCTCTTCTTCCTCATGACACCTCTTTTCCAAAGCTTTGGGCCTCATTAGTCTGCCCCATCCAGTGATTTACTCCTACTTCACAGACATCATGGAGTTTTTGTGCTGGAAAATTTGCAAATTTTCACACTTTTCATATTTAGTTTGTATAATTAAAATAAAAAAATATATAAACTTTAATGACAGCTTCCTATCTTGCTCTATGAACACTTTATATTGATATCTCATTTATCCCTTAAAACAATCTGATAAAAATATTACTATTGCCTTCAACTTACACATGAACAATCTCAAACAGGTAGTGACCAGGTGCCTTATGTAAGATCACACACTCAGGATGTGCCCCACCTGAGATATGAACTCACTTTTATCTGACTCCAAGTTCCAAGTCCTTGATCACAACAGAATACATGGCCTCCCCACCACACCTCTATCTTCCTCCTACTAGTTTATTTACCTAAAAATCAATGCCTTTTTTAGGTCCAAGAACAAGTATTCACATATTTTACTTTTTCTCTATAAGTGTCAACATTTCTCACTTTCCCTCTGGCTTCCAAATTCCAGGCCTGGATCTATGACTCTTACCTAATGAACTTGCTTGCCTGGATATGACAAGTTGCTGCTACCAGTATCAACATTACCTGGCCCATCAGTGCCACATGGTCCATAAATGACCCACAAGGCATGCCCTGTCTTGCCCCAAAGGGAGCTCAAAGCTTATACCTCTCTAGTTCCTAATTTTATCCAATCTTGTGTCTTATTTTCTGAGCTGTCCCTTTCTCCTACTCTCAAATGGATTATATCATTTAGCTTGTAACTATGCTCAACTCAATTCTTTGTACAAAAAAAAAAAAAAAAAAAAAAGGAAAAGCAAGCATCAGCTCCACAACCTGACTTTTTCTTGGTCTTACCTATTTCCCTTTCATTATTGCCAGATTCTTCCTTGTTTTGCATTCACATTCTGTCTGATCATGTTCCATTCTCTCCTAACCACTGACATCTGACTTTTCTAAAAGGTCTTGACTATTCAGATCAACACAATCTGGTGCCGCTCTCATTCCCTCACACTCTCTCAGGCAACATGGCGGGTGTGGAGGAGGCAGCGGCCTTGGGAGCCACCTGAATGGTGACTTGGATGCAGATGACAGGGAGGAGGAAGCTGCCTCTATGGCTGAAGAAGCAGCCAAGAAAAAAAGATGGAAGAAGAAGAAGAGTAAAGGGGCTGCTGCAGTAGGGCAACAAGAACCTGATAAAGAATCAGGAGCCTCAGTGGATGAGGTAGCAAGAAATTAGAAAAACAAGCATTGGAAGAAAACAAGAAAGAGATGATGATGATGAAGATGGAGATGGTGATGGGGATGGAGCAACTGGAAAGAAGAAGAAAAGAAGAAGAAGAGGAAGAGGAAGAGGAAGAAGAAGAAGAAAAGCAAGGAAGGAAGGAAGGAAGGAAGGAAGGAAGGAAGGAAGGAAGGAAGGAAGGAAGGAAGGAAGGAAGAAGGAAGAAGAAGAGATCAAAAGTTCAAACAGACCCTTCCTCAGTTCCAATATGTGACCTGTATCCCAATGGTGTATTTCCCAAAGGACAAGAGTGAGAATATCCACCCACACAAGATGGGCAAACAGCTGCTTGGAGAACTACAAGTGAAGAAAAGAAAGCCTTAGATCAGGCCAGTGAAGAGATTTGGAATGATTTTCGAGAAGCTGCAGAAGCACATTGACAAGTTAGAAAATATGTTGTGAGCTGGATCCAGCCTGGGATGACAATGATAGAAATCTGTGAAAAGTTAGAAGACTGTTTATGCAAATTGATAAAAGAGAATGGATTAAATGCAGGCCTGGCATTTCCTACTGGGTGTTCTCTCAATAATTGTGCTGCCCATTATACTCCCAATGCTGGTGACACAACAGTATTACAGTATAATGACATCTGTAAGATAGATTTTGGAACATGCATAAGTGGTAGGATTATTGACTGTGCTTTTACTGTCACTTTTAATCCCAAATATGATACATTATTAAAAACTGTAAAGGATGCTAGTAATACTGGAATAAAGTGTGTTGGAATTGATGTTCGTCTATGTGAACATCATAGACGTTGGGGAGGCCATCTAAGAAGTTATGGAATCCTATGAAATTGAAATAGATGGGAAGACATAACAAGTGAAACCAATCCGTAATCTGAATGGACATTCAATTGGGCAGTATAGAATACATGCTGGGAAAACAGTGCCCATGGTGAAAGGAGAGGCAACAAGAATGGAAGAAGGAGAAGTGTATGCAATTGAACCCTTTGGTAGTACAGGAAAAGGTGTTGTTCATGATGACATGGAACGTTCACATTATGTGAAAAATTTTGATGTTGGACATGTGCCGATAAGGCTTCGGCACCCTTGCCTTCTGCCGCAGATGGCTTGATCGCTTAGGAGAAAGTAAATATTTAATGGCTCTGAAGAATCTGTGTGACTCGGGCATTGTAGATCCATATCCACCATTATGTGACATTAAAGGATCATGTACAGCACAGTTTGAACATACCATACCGTTGCGTCCAACATGCAAAGAAGTTGTCAGCAGAGGAGATGACTATTAAACTTAGTCCAAAGCCACCTCAACATCTTTATTTTCTAAGCTTTGTTGGAATACATTATACTAGAATTAATTTGCAACATGTTGTCTGTTTTAACCGTGGACCTTTGTAATACTTTTTATTCATGTTAAAAAAGAAGGAATTTGATCAAAGGCAAACGGTCTAATTAACCAAGGAAAAAGCTTTCAGGACTTTTCAAATGTTAACTGTTTTAGTTTCTCCTGTCTAGGAAATGCTATAAAGCTTAAATTAGTTAGGAATGACTTAAACATTTTGTTTTGAACATCTAAGGGATGCTTTTTGGATGTTTATATTGCCATATTCTTACTTGAATGCTTTGAATGACTACATCCAATTCTGCATCTATACTCTCTGGTATTGCTTTTTAACCTTCCTGGAATCCATTTTCTAAAAAAAATAAAGACATTTTCAGATCTGACAAAACAAACAAACAAACAAAAAAACAATCTGGTGCCCTTCTTTCCCATCAGCATCTTACCTGAACTCTGTATTCTGAACTCTATATCGTTAGCTTCTGTTGACCTTTTTCCTTAAAACCCTCTTGTTCCTGAGCTGTAAAAATACGATATTTTCTTTCCAAATTCTTTCACTTTTTATGTCTCTTTGGGCAGGGCATGGTGGCTCATGCCTGTAATCCTAGCACTCAGGGAGGCTGAGGCGGGTGAATCACCTGAGCTGATGAGTTTGAGACCAAATTCTTTCTCCTTTTATACTCTTCCTTCTCTTTTCTTTCACTGACTTCTCTTCCTTTCCCCACTTCCTAATTGTTGGTGAGCCCTGGCATATTCTTCTAGGCCCTTGTTATCTCTCCCAGCTCACTGCTTCCAGGGGGTGTCAGTCATGTTCCCAGTCCTGTACCATCACCTGTCATTTGCTGACTCCTCGGGGGGTTACTCTGGCCCACAGCTTATTCCACATGCCAGAACTGTTTTTTCTTTCTTTTTTATTGTTGGGGATTCATTGAGGATACAATAAGCCAGATTACACTGATTGAATTTGTTAGGTAAAGTCCCTCTTGCAATCATGTCTTGCCCCCAGAATGTGTGGCACACACCAAGGCCCCACCCTCCTCCCTCCGTCCCTCTCTCAGGCCTTTTGTCACTAGAGGATAGCACAGACTCTTCAGTGGAATCATTGTGTTCACAGACTTGGCCCCTTTTCTTTATGGCTTGTCTTCAAAAATAATCACTAATAATTTCACCTGAAAATTTTTTAACCCTTCCCCCTTTCTCTTGCCATCCAAAATCAAAAGGCACAGGAGCCCCAATTCCAGAATTAGCTTCATCTTCTCCATCTCATGATCATAACCTCAATTGAGTTTTTATTTTCTCCCACCTAAATTATTCTAGCTCTTGCCTTTGTGACCAATAAAAATCTTTTCAGTTCATTCTTCACTTTTTTGACTTTTTTCCCCCCCTAAATTACAAACCTCACATTATTTTCCTGGAAAGCATATTATTGACAGGATAATGTTCAAATCTATCAGTGAGGTACATACAGGCTGCTTTGTATCCTCTCCTCCCCATCCTTCTTGTTTTCATTCCTTTTCCAATTATTCTCCTCATTAGTCCACATTAGCTATAGCCATGGCAGCAACCAAATACAACACATTTCCACAATTATATACTTTTGGGATGTGAACATGCATTCATTCTTTTCACCCAGAATACATTTATCTCCCTCTTCAACCCAGCCTGCTCGCCTGCTCATTTTCACAATGCAACTCCAAGAAGGTCTCCACAGGTTCTCCTTATTGTTGGGCAAGTCACTCCTTTCCCTTTCTCCTACTTCAAAACATACTCGTTTGCAACACTCTGTTATTCACACATTGTAACCATTTGGGGGGCTGACTCTTCCCTCCAGCTATGCAGTCAGATAACTGGGTTTGTCTTACATTTATTTTTTCAAAATCTAGCCAAGTGGCCTACAGTAAGTGTTCAACAGATACTATTGAAACAATTGATGAACTGCATGGAGAATTATAATGAAAAATATCTGGGTTAGTCCAATATGTTAACAAAAACAAATAATACATCTCAGAATGAGATTTACAAAGTGGGAAATGCATAGGAAGTTAAAGCACAATGTTTCCATTTATACTGATTGTAGGCAAGAACTGAAGCAAATAAAGATTTGGTGTGGATTCATAAGTATCAAAGATAAATGTAAATTTATTTGAGTAAGATTAAAACCAACAAATACATTTAACCTCAGAGGAGAAAATTGAGACAAGTAGAGAGAGGACTGTGTAAAAATTGTACTGATCAGTAGTTCATATTCACAAAGCTACAGCAGAAAGGCCTAGGAATTATTAGAAGGGAAAATTTTCAGCATTTCAGTGTTAAGCACTGGAATAAGTAGTTCAGAAAAGTTGTAGAATTTATTTGGAAGATGATCAAGATTTTATTCAAGAAGCCTGAAATTAAAGACTCCTTTAATAGAAAACGTATTTCTGATTCTACAGCTATAAAACATAAGAAAAAAGTCTGTTAATAAACTGCATGATGCCAATGGATCATATTGTACATCATTATAAAAATAAACTTTTAAAAAACTGACTAAATATGAATTTAAAAATTGAAGAATGCACATATATTTCTTCTGGGGGTAAACTTAAAATAGAAATGACTGATTTTTAAAATACTGAAATAGAATTATGTAAGAGTGACTGCTTTTTGGACAATATAAAAGCCTCTTTGTTGGAGTGATATGAAGTTATTAAAAATTGATCCTAGGTCTTATCCACTTCTGATGTTTATTATGCTCTTAGTCCATCTTCATCATTTCCCAATAATAACTGATTGAGTATTTTCTCTCTAATATTTTTTGTCTCTGATTCAGATTAAGTTTTCCATTTTTCATGGGATATTTGGGGTCCATTGTCTTTTAATGTGTACTAATAAAATATCAAAGGTCAGATTTTGCTTGGTGGTAGTTTCCACGATGAAGACTGGGCATGTATGTAGGCAACAATCCTCTGGTCATTCATCCTCCACCCTTATTATTAGATGTGGCTTAAAATAATGGACAAAGCTCAGAGTTTATGCAACAGGTTATTAGCTGCCATCTTTTTATTTTGGATTAATTGCTATTCCAGAATATAGACTCAAATGGTCCTTATCATTCTTACACGTGAAATATAAAATCTGATTAGAGGGATTAAGTTTTATCACATAACTGGTTTTGATTCTGGAAAATTGTTCATGGAGGAGGATAAAACTCACTTATAAATTCTCATTTGGGCCAAATGATTTAGTAAAGAGTGCTGAATGGATACTTGATTTTATTAATGTCTAAAGTATGGCCCCTGTCACCATAGAAGATGATACTTTGATTATAAGATGTGAGTTTTATGTATATGAATATAAATGATGTCAATAATAACTGGAACTGCTTCTTCAATGAAATTTCTGAGTATATTACATGCCCAAATCAAACCAGATTTTCAGAAAAATTAAACTTTGCTAGTGATTTGGGGTACTAGAATGTTGGGTGTTTTTGTTTATTTTTGAAGAGAAAGTATTCTCTCTTTTTCAAGAAATGAGCATTTATTTCTGAATTAAAATCTTGTTATAATAAATATAATAGCTTCTACTCAGTCTATTTTTGTTATAAGCTGATACAGTTTTACATTTACATTACACAAAAAGGCTAATTTATTTCCTCAAGGTGACTATCTTGGGTATATTTCTGATGTCTCAGGTGCCTCCTCAGAGTCTCTCCTGTTGTTCACTGAACCCACCTCAGATGCCCCTCATTGGGTGAGGGTGAGGCCAGGGCCCTTAAGAAGCAGGCAAGTGAAGACTCTGGTTGGTGAAGAAATCGGAAGAAATGTGGAAGATAAATTCTGTCACTCCTTCTGCTCCCTCCCTCCTACAAATTGTTTTTTTTTTTTTTTTGTAGAGACAGAGTCTCACTGTACCGCCCTTGGGTAGAGTGCCGTGGCATCTCACGGCTCACAGCAACCTCTAACTCTTGGGCTTACGCGATTCTCTTGCCTCAGCCTCCCGAGTAGCTGGGACTACAGGCACCCGCCACAACGCCCAGCTATTTTTTCTTTTTGTTGCAGTTTGGCCGGGGCCGGGTTTGAACCCGCCACCCTTGGCATATGGGGCTGGCGCTCTACTCACTGAGCCACAGGCGCCGCCCAGCCTACAAATTGTTTTAAGCTTTTCCTACACAGTCCCTTTGCAGCTCCCTTTCCAGCTGAGCAGCACACCTGTCTGCTGAGGCTCCCTGCACAGTAGCAGCCAGAGTGGACACCGTCCTGGAAACACATCCCAGGAACTATTTCCTGTCATTTCCAGCCTCATTTCTTTCTGAGTTCATTCTCTGTGTCCTTGATTTGTACAAGTACCTCTCCCATAAAGCTTTGTTTATGTGATTGTTTTCAAAAAAAAAAAAAAAATAGGGTTGAGACAGCTAGTTTTGCTCTTGTTGCAGAGACGGATAGTTCTCCACCAAAATGTGTGCTGTGCTCTCTCTTCAGGGGTCTAGAGCTGTCACTGCAAGCAGCAAACCAGCTGGAGATTCCATTTCTTCACTATCTCCTTTTGCAACAAAATGTGACCAATTACTTAGTCCCACCACTGGCATCTGAGCAGAAACAATAGGACACCTCTTAGCTTAAGCCTTTTAAAGGTCATTAGGCTTTTTCCCAGGTTCTCTTTCCCCTTCTCTCATCTGCCTCTGCTCTTACCCACCACACTCCATTGCTTCATGTAGTAATAACTGCAATAATAAATATAATTACGATTTATTGTGTTTTCTAGGTGCTAGGCACATTACTCCAATTTTCTCACAAGTAGCTCGAGGAGATAGGTACTCTTTTAACCCTCATATTGCAAATGAGACAACCAAGATTACAGCTGCAAATATGTGAACCTGGGATTCCTAGCCTAGGTGGTCTGACTTGAAAGCCTCTGTTCCTACCTAATATGATATGCTGCTTCCCAGAGCAGTTCAATTCAGTAGGGAATTTTTAAGGAAGACTAAGTACATATAGTCCATAAATTAAGAAATACACTCTGGGATTAAAGTTTATTTTATCTTAGAAAAATGTAAGCTCCAAAACAGATGCATTACACTGACCAAAAAGATAAACCACAGAGAGGCAAGCTTTATAATTAAAATAGTTTTCTGAGAGAGCCTAAGGTGAGGTTTATTGAGGGGCAGTAAACTATTATCCATTTATAAAACATTCTATCAATTTCATGGATTTTTGTGGTTATTAAAAATTATATAAGATATAGAATTTATTATGGTTAATGGCCAAATCTTGAGAAAATTATAACTAGAGAACCTGGCTTCATTTATAGTAATATTGATCACTTGATCTCCTTTTTTTTCTTTCCAAAGCTTACATTAATAAAACACTAGAATTTAATTTCTTTTGTTTCTTTCTTTATTTCCATCTCTATCCACTACTCTCTAGATTTTGGACTGTAACCTGTTTTCCTAATTATTAAATGTTTGATGAGGCCATATGATGATGCAATACATATGGCTATACTAATAAGCTGCACCAATGATAACCATGCTCACTTTGCAAGAGGACTACCATTATAAAAATTAAAATATAAACAGAGATTTTAAATGCCTTCATTAGGCTAAACTTGGTAGCTCTCTTGTTTTTCTCCATTTTTCATGAGATTCTTGAGCGGGGGTCTGAATAAGGCTCAGTACTCACTCTACAAAGATAAAATCATTCTATATTCATTTTGCACGGAAGAATACTCAATAATTCATGAATAGTTTTCTGATTGAAACTATTTTCATCTTTTTGCTAAATCACATCATTTTACTTCCATATATAAGTTTGTTTTGTTGTTAAAGTTATACTACAGTGGATGAGTATTGTATGCATTGCATTATTTAATTAATGCTTATGTTCGTTATTCACACGGGAAGTAAACAATATTAAAAAAGCAAACAGATTATTTTAATGAGGCTTTTTATACTACACCTTTTTTGCTTTTGAGGTTATGGCTGAATGAGTGGTTTGAACAAGTTAACCGTTTATTCAAAGCCTTCGTAAAGATTTCTGTCATTAGAAATAAAATTTTTAAAAAGTGAAATTCTTTTCTTTCTTTATTTTTCTTTTTATTAAGACATATACACATACATCATGAAAACATTTATGCATTTCTGGGGTACAATGTGTTCATTTTTTATATAATTTGGAATGCTTACATCAAACTAATATAGCTTTCACCTCATTTACTTAATTATTGTGTTAAGACATTTGTGTTCTATACTTGATAGATTTGACTTGTTCCCTTGCGATACACTTCATAGGTGTGTTCCCCCCATTTACCCACCCTCTATCAAACCTCTCCCATCTCCTCCCATCTTTTTCCTCTTCCCTCTTTCATCCAGGGCTATAGTTGTGATTTATCTTTCATAAGGAAGTGTGACTAATTATAAATTGGTTTAATAAAGGTACTGAGTACATTGGATACCTTTTCTTCTATTCTTGAGATACTTTACTAAGAAAGATATGTTCCAGCTCCATACATGTAAACATAAAAGAGGTAAAGTCTCCATCCTTTTTTAAGGCTGCATAGTATTCCATGGTATACCACATATACCACAATTTATTAATCCATTCATGGGTTAATGTGTACTTGGGCCTCTTCCATGACTTGGCAATTATGAATTGAGCTGCAATGAATAATTTGGTGCAAATATCTTTGTTGCAAAGTGATTTTTGGTCTTTTGGATATATAGAGGAATATATCCTAATAGAGGAATTGTGGGATCAAATGGCAGGTCTACTTTTAGATCCTTGAGTGTTCTCCAAACTTCTTCTGAAAGGAACGTATTAGGTTTCATTCCACCAGCAGTGAAGAAGTATTCCCTTTTCTCCAAATCCACACCAATATCTGTAATTTTGGGATTTTGTTATGTGGGCTACTCTTACTGGACTTAGATGATGTCTCAAAGTTGTTTTGATTTGCTTTTCTCTGATGATTAAAGATGAGTAGCATTTTTTCATGTGTCTGTAGACCATGTGCCTGTCTTCTTCAGAGAAGCTTCTATTTAAGTCTCTTGTCCACAATGAAATGGGATCATTTGTTCTTTTCTTATTAATAAGTTTGAATTCTCTGGGGATTCTGGTTATTAAATCTTTGTCAGAAACGTAACCTGAAAATATCTTTTCCCATTCTGAGGGCTGTCTGTTTGCTTTAGTTACCGTGTTCTTGGCAGTGCAGAAGCTTTTTTAGTTTGATCGGATCCCAGTGGTGTATTTTTTGGTGTTGCTTCAGTTGCCCCAGGGGTTTTCTTCATAAAGTATTCTCCCAGGCCAATTTCTTGAAGTGTTTCCCCTGCACTCACTCCGAGAATCTTTATAGTTTCATGTCTTAAGTTTAAGTCTTTTATCCAGTGAGAGTCAGTTTTTGTTAGAGGTGAAAGGTGTGGGTCCAGTTTCAGTGTTCTACAAGTCGCCAGCCAATTTACCCAGCACCATTTGTTAAATAGGAAATCTTTCCCCCAAATTATATTTTTGATAGGCTTATCAAAGATCAAATGACAATAAGTGTCTGGGTTCATATTTTGGTTCTCAATTCTTTTCCATACATCTACCTCTCTATTTTTTGTGCCAGTACCATGCTGTTTTGATCCCTATAGATTTATAGTATAGTCTGAAGCATAAAAAGTCAAATTCATAGAAGGAGTAGAGAGTGAAATTGTGGTTTCTAGCATCTGGGGATGGAAGGGTGTGAGAAAATTTTGATCAAAGTGTACAAAATTTCAATTAAATAAGAGGAATTAAGTTCTGGAGATCTATCATACAGTGTGCTAACTATACTTAAAAATAGTATATCATATACTTGAAACTTGCTAAGAGAATAGATTTTTAAATGTTCTCATCACAAAAAAATGGTAAGTTAATGGTGGATATGTTAATTACCTTGATTTAATTATTCCTCAATATATACATTTATCAAAGCATCCCATTATACTCCATACATATGCAATTTAAAAAGAAGAAACTTTGCCAGCTGTTTCCTTTGGTAAAAAGTACATATTAATGCAATGTAAAATGAAAAACAATTTTTTAATATACTGACTTTATAACCACATAATTTTAGAGAAAAAATATTCCCTAAAACATGTTTAATGCTTTTGAGTGTATGTCAAAAGTGATACTAAGTTTTCTGAGCAATATTGAACATAGTGGAAACAGTGGATCTCATCCACCTAACAATGAGACTGAGTTCGTCCCATGGATGGTGGCAGTGGATACAAGAAAAAATTCTCAAACTGCAAAGACTTTACAAGATGGATTTATTCTGTAATAGTGGGGTGTAACCCTGAAAAAATATTCTGGAGTCACAGAAAACTGCTTCCAGGTTTGCTTTACAGGTGACATACCTGTGTTCTTGGGACCGGATATTTTCAATTCTCCTTGCATGAATTGCCCTGCTTATTCTCTATGGCCTAGAACTTTTTTAGAAATGACCATGAAGGTCAAAGACATATAAGACAATAAAAATATTTTGTCAGTGAAAAGATACTTTGTGATTTACTAAATGCATTAAACCAAAATTATGATAAACTTAGCCATTTTGCCCTTTTCTTTATCAATAAGAGCTCAGGCCTTATTGCTTTTGTCAATCTGCATAAAATTTTAGAACATGCCTCTCAGATAATTTAACAAGTTCTATATGTGTTTCTTATTAAAAATAGAAAAAAATACACCTTAATTTCCCAAACATGTCCCTGAAAACTGAGTCACTCCTAACATGAGGAGATTTCATATTAGCTACAAAAAGCTCTATATTTCTTAGAGAATTCAATCATCTCTTCTCTCAATCAAGGTTCTTCATAAACCAGTCCCACACAAACTTTCTAGCAAAATTAGACTACTTACTGTTTTACAGTGCTGTTGCTCAACTTTGTTTTGAAGCTATCGCTCACTGACACTGTTCCCAGGCATCTAGCAAAAGATAAACAAAGTAGTCTATACTGGGGAATATTCACTCCAGACATCAGAGAAGCTCTACTAAAATGTTTTCAAGAGCAGTAACTAGCACACAGTGCAATGAGGGGAAGGCGAGAGATTGGTACATATCTGTAAAGTAAACATAAATTAAGGACATAATTTTCCCTGTTTACTAATACTTATTTTTACATAAAGCTTTTTTCTCCTATCACTGCATCAAAATCCTAGTCATCCTAAAATGTCATTCTCTCTATGAATATAATTAAAAACCTTTCCAGATGGAAGCAATCACTCCCATCTCAGTTACCATAAAACTAACGCATGCCTCTGTTCATGTCATTTTACAACAACTACAATGTTCATTTTTTCACTAGAATTATTCAGTTTATGAGCATACTTTCTATTTGTTTCTAGACTGTCAAGGATAGGGCTTCATTCTGATTCATTTTTGTATCTTTCAGAACATCTGGCATAGTAACTTAAACATAGAAGATGTCAGTAATATTTGATATAATATTTGAACAAATGGAAAGATACATAGACTAACCATTATTAGGACTACCTATAGCTAAATCTATGGTTTTATGAAATATTGTCTGAAATTTTGTATCACTTTTGTCATGGCTTATTATAAAAAAATACCTACATATATATACACATATACATATACATAGGTACATAACATATACATACATATGTATATAACATATATACACACACATATACATACATATATAATTATACACATATATATAAAATTCTGTCTCCTTTACCATATTATAAGCATTTTGAGAACAGGAATCCTTTGTCATTCATCTGGAATCTTTATTGCCTCTAGGGGGAAAAAGCATTATATCACACCTGGTAGGAGTTAATTGTTGTTAGAATAAATAAATGAATGGATGCTATAAATTACAGAGCTTCTTCTCCATGAGGCATTTCATCAATAGATTTTGTTAAACCAGGAACACAACTTTTCCATATACCATGCACATTACAGTTGCCTCCCTTGCGTATCAAGCAGAAGTTCTAAAATCATGAAGTATATAAAATACTGAGAAGGTAAGTTGAATCAGAAGTGTTGGGGCCAATTGAAATGCTTCACTGATACTAAAATAGGTAAGTGTATCTGAAAGATACAAGGTGTATTATACAAGGACTGAGAAGATAAATTAAACTGACAACTCCTGTTCCTCTAGTGTTTCTCTACTACCAGATGAAACAAATAATAATCTAGGTGTTTTTGAGGCAAAATTTTTTGCTCCTATACTAAATGAGATGAAGCTTTTATGATCTGAAATTAACCAGTTTCCTCTCTTGCTTTGATCCAGCTTATAGGTCTGGCTCTTTTAAGACTCATAACACTGGCTTGTACAGCTGTTCAATACATGTTTATTAAAAGAATAGTCATGATAGATTATTCTAAGAAGAAGTTATCTGGAGAATACTGACATACCTTATCACAGAATTGTCCCAGGTAGCAAATCACAATCTACAGCACTCTTCTCAATCCTTTTCACTTATCCTATCTTCCAATGACACAAAATAAGTGGAAACTCCATAGTTGACCAAGTCCCTACACTGACCACCTCAAGTTGACCTAATTTTCATAGACTAGGCATGCAACATATATACGTATCAGTTCGGTAGGTCTAGTCCCTTATATTGACCACCTTAATATGTTGACCAGTTTGTTATAGTCCCTTGGGTGGTCATCTTACAGAGTTTCTACTGGATTCTTTTCTCTTTTTTAGTGGACAGACTCTGCTGGTTCTTCGTCTTATGCCATTGTTCATGTTTTTAATTTGCCCTGTATTCCTTGCCCACAAATGTTTATGTATTGAAATTATAACCATCCTCTAAGTCCCAGTTCAAATCTTTCACATGTGAGTGCTCACTAAAAAAAAAAAAAAAAGAAAAGAAAGAAAGAAAGAAAGAAAAACTCTACTATGTTTCTTATTTCATCTCACCCTATTTTTTGGCAGAGATTTTATAAGGCAAAGACTGTATCTTGACTATATCTCTATGCCTTATATGTAGCCCTAACGAGCAGGCTGTTCATTGTAGGATTTCAATACATATTCTTATGAAGTCTTTTCCCACCAAGGCTTATATAAATAGCACAAACTTGATTAACCAAATGTATACTTAAATTAAAGTGAGGTAGATTGTAATGAGAAGCTATGTTTCTGGATCAACTCTCCCACTGGAAACAATAAAAAAAAATGCTGGATAAAATATTTCTTTTTAAAATTGTCTTAAAAGAATTGAAAGTATATAAAGATAGTTGGAACTGCTAGGGGAAATATTTGTGGGGGATGGGAATCTGAATGCAGTGAGAGAAACCAAACATCAAAGCAACGTAAGTGCATTTTCCTATAGTCATTTGTTTATATTACACATTTTATCTTTGATCAATCAACCTAACAGAATAAGGGAACAAGGTTCTGCCTGAGATTTCATTAAAAAAAATGGACACCAAACATTAAGCTTTTCTCTTTCTCCAATCCCAAGTGAATACAAAGAATATAAAGAAGACTTTCTTGGTAGAAGTACAGTGTTTAGGAAGAAAGAAAAAAAAAGAAGGATAGAAGTGAAAAACAACATGGTCCCTGAGAAGTTGTAGCACAGCTCTAGCCTTCTTATTATGTAGGTATAACCCACAAATTTTATTCTATTAACTTAGATTGAAGTAATCAGTTACTGGTAATGTCCTAGGCTTCTTAAGAAAAAATGCAAAATACTCTGTAGAAGGATACTTTCTCAGGGAAATTCCTATGATAATAGTTGAATAAAAATGATCAGCACACAGTCAAAGATAACCAGACATAAAAGAAACAAAGCCTCATTAGTAAGAACCAGCAAAAATCAACTGAAACAGATTTCAGATGTTAGTATCACAAGACATCAATTATAAAACAACTATGTCTCCAAGTTTTAACAAAATAAAGTCTTCAAAATGCTTGCAGGAAGCAATTAACAATCACATACTAAGTTCAAACAAAGAAACAAATGTCTAAAAGTAAACATCGCAAGAATTAAAATCAAATCCATACTGCATATCACAAAAAGAGACTGATATAATGACCTGGAAGATAAATAAAGATAAATTACTTGCAATACAGCTCAAAAAGACAAAAATTTCCCAGAAGAGGACTATGGATTGGATTGATGTGACACCCAAGCAATCCATTTGTTCCAGCTCCCCACTCTGCCATTTATCACCCCTCTTTGTGTGTCTCCATGGCCATCCTCCCCTGACCTCACTATAATTTTATTTACCCTTCCCCTGCCTTTGATTTTTTTTGACACATGCATTAAATTCACCAGAAACCTGAAAAAAAAAAAAAAAAGAAAGAAAAAAGATATGACAAGGAAGGGTATAAAAAATTTGAAGAAACATTTAATGTAGGTTTAATTTGAAGCTTAGAAGGAAATAAGAGAATGTAAAAGGGGATACATTTGAAAAAACAATGCTTGAAAATTTTCTAAAATATATTAATGACATCAATAAACAATTTCAGAAAGCATAACAATCTAGGCAGAAAAAAGTAAAAAGATATTGACGTCTCTAGGCATCATCCTAAAACTGTGGAAAAATAAAGATAATGAGAAAAATATTATGAGCAATGAGAGAATAGCAGTTATGTTAACAGATGACTTCTTGATTGCAATAATGGATGACAGATAACAGTAGAATGATATTTTTTGATGAGCTGAAAGAAGTGACTGCCAACTCAAAATTCTATACCCAGAGAAAATATATATTTCCCAAATGAGGGAAAAATAGAGATTTTTTTCAAATAAGCAGACATTAAGATACATTTCTAACATAAGACTCTAAATATAAGAATTTCTTAGAATACACTTCAAGCAGAAGGAAAAATAATTCTAAAATGCAAGATTAAGATTCAGGAAGAAATAAATAACAAAGAATGCTGTAAACATTGAGCAAATATAAAGCTACCTTTACTGTATAAAAGAGAATAATGTCTAGTGGTGTTAAATTAAAATGCTAGGCAGCAATACATTAGGAGGGAGATAAATGAATTAAAAATATTCTGAAGTAATATCTTGGAAGAAAGTAAAGGATTTGACTGACTTTAGTCTTTGATATGAACCAGTGTTGTAATCCTAGGCTAACTACTAACAGAAGAGAAAAAAGTATGTCCCTCCCAAACTAGCAGAGAAAAACATGGAATGATGGAGTATTAAAGGGCAGAAAAAGCAAGACAGACATACATGGCAAAAGAAGAAATAAATACTATAATTATATCTATATAAATTAAAAAACAGACTATATTAATATTTCAAGAGATATAGATATAGGTGGAGAAATATTAAAAAAAACAATAAAATAAGGAATAAAATGCAAATAATCTTCCTAACTCCAGAGAAAAAGAAGAGGTGGTAATGACGGCAAAGGGACAATGATAGAAATGGGGCTTCTAGAAGGTTGAGAGGGTTTATATCTTGTTGTGGGTGGTGCTGATGTAGGTAACTGAGTATTAACTGTTTATATTTACATAGGAATTTTATACATTTTACTAAAAATTATTTCTACATTATTTTATATTTGTTTAAAAAATTTAGTAAGTTATGGATCAGAATATGTATATGTGTATATGTACAAAAGAAAATCTATGAGAATGTGAAAACTATCCTTTCCTTCATAATCCAGGAAAACTATATCTAGGGACACTGGCAGTCCTCCTCACTGGAGGGCTAGTCAAACTCTGAATAAAGTTTGTCCTAATTTGAGATAAAGTGGGCAAAATAAAACTATGTATATAGATGTATAGTTTCATGTCTTGAAAGAGATGTGTTTATTCTGAGATTTTTATCCTTCCTAGATTTTGGATTGAGTATTTTATAATGTCCTTTCTGTTATAAAATGGTGATGATAGTAGGTGGCAGGTTACTATGTAGTGTCCTTACTAAAAAAACAAAACCAGAAGAGGTCGTCTGCTAGCTCTTTTAATAGACCACTGAGGAATAAGAGCCTATAATTCTCTAATCTACACATACCAGTGAAGTGATTCTGTGGTTATTTCAGGGGAAAGCTGCTTTGGATAAAAATGTGACTTGGGTATTGTAGAGTGAATGTTTGTGTTCCCCTAAAATTCATATGTTGAAATTCTAAACCCCAATTTGATAACATTGAAAAGTAAGCCCATTAGGAGATACTTAGGTCATAAAAATAAAGACCTCAAGAATCAAACTAGTGACCTAATATTAACAGACGTAAAAGTTTTCTCTCTCACTTTCTACTGTAGAGTGAGGATACAGTGAGAAGATGGCTAAATGGAAACCAGGAAGCAGTCCCTCATCAGACACCTGATTTGCTAGGTGCCTGTACTATGAGAAATAAATGTCTGCTATTTAAAACAACCAGTTGGTTGCTGGTATTCTGTTATAGAAGCTCTAAGAGAATAAGACAGATATGAACTAAAAGAACTTCATTCAGAAAGAAGGGAGCCAAACATGGAATGTGGGATCATTTTGTAATATGCTATATTAAATGTGAAAACAGTAAGGGTAAGAGCCAAGGGAAGAAAATAAGGGCTCTGGGAAACTTCATATAGACATGCAGGAAGTTATATCTAGGGCCCCAGATGGATAGATGGCTTCATTTTCTGTATTAGTGCTCGCATATGACATTTTATGCTGCTTATGGATATACATTTTCATTTCTGGAGGCTGTGCGTTATGTAGTCTCCATAATTAAATATGTCTCTTGTATAAATATCTGAATCAGTTCAAATGCAAAATTAATATAGGGTAATAATATGTTCTAATTATACTATATCATGTACCATAGAATATATTTACTTACGTATTTTTTTTTTTTTTTGAGACAGAGTTTCACTTTGTCATCCTCAGTAGAGTGCTGTGGCGTCATAGCTCAAAGCAACCTCAAACTCTTGGGCTCAAGAGATTCTCTTGCCTCAGCCTCTCAAGTAGCTAAGACTACAGATGCCTGCCACAACACCTAGCTATTTTTAAAGATGAGCTCTTGCTGGTTCAGGCTGGTTTGGAACTCCTGAGCTCAGGCTTCCAGAGTGCTGGGATTACAGGTGTGAGCCACCAGCCCAGCCAACATATTTATTTATTTATTCATTTATTATTATTATTATTATTTTATTATTGGGGATTCATTGAGGGTATAAGAAACCAGGTTACACTGATTGCATTTGTTAGGCAAAGTCCCTCTTACAATCCTGTCTTGCCCCTAAAAGGTGTGGAATGCACCAAGGCCCCACCCCCTCCCTTCTTCCCTCTCTCTCCTCTTCCTTTCCCCACCCCTCCCTCCTTCTTTCTCACTCTGCTCTCCCCTTCCCCCACCCCTACCGTGTCCTTAATTGTCATTAATTGTCCTCACATCAAAATTGAGTACATAGGATTCATGCTTCTCCATTCTGTGATGCTTTACTAAGAATAATGTGTTCCACTTCCATCCAGGTTAATACAAAGACTATAAAGTCTCCATTTTATTTTAAATGGCTGAATAGTATTCCTTGGTATACATATACCACAGCTTGTTAATCCATTCCTGGGTTGGTGGGCATTTAGGCTGTTTCCACATTATGATTAATAGAGCATAATTATTTTATAGTCATTATGTATTTTTATTTTTATTAATTAATTTCATCTCTTATTTTTTCTGTTGTCAAATGTCACCATTCTCATTTTACAGGTGAGGAGTCTTAAGTTCAAAGAAGTGAGCAACTTTGTCAGCTACTAGAATTACATCCCTGAGGTCCAACTTCAAAACTCTGCTCTAGCTACTTTGCTGCTTTGTTTCACCACAGCATTAACATTCAAAGATCATTTGTATAAAGATTAAAATGCCACTTACTCTTTTAAATCACCTTCCTAACTCACTCAGGCAACTTCTATCAATCCCTTGGAGGAAAGGACAGACTTTCCCAGAAGCACAATTAACAACACCAGGACATGCATAAAGGGTTGCAAGAGAAATTCAGAAACCTGGGCATAAATCCCATCCAAAATAAAACCACAGCATCTTTAATCAAGGCCTGGCAGTCATCATTATCATTTCTCTGAGACTAGAACTGGTAATGTGGGCTATCCCACTAGGCCTTTAATACTTGGTTAGAAACGAATCCAAGAAGTTGACTAGCAAGACAATTCCAGCAGTACAAACATGAATCGAATCTGTAATTCTCTTCCTCATTACCACAAAACAGTTAGTTCCTGCCCTGAATTCACTTTGAAGACAATGAATGCTTTGGAGAAACTGTACAAAGCATTGAAAACAGGGCCAAAAGTAATAAATATGGACTGCCAAAAAAACGTTAACCAATTTCCTCTATAAGTCAAGTCTATTGTCAATTTACAATAATTCTGAAGGTTGAACTAGAGGGATGCAATTAGTAAACTAACTTGCAGGGTTTGCCTCCAATCTAAAAAGGAGTTTTCTTTCACCTGTATAAAATTAAACAGCTGGTAATTATATCTCCTGTTAGGAAGAGATTAAAATAATAAAATAAAAATAAACCAATGCTTTACTATGGAATCTAATCTCTCCCATTATCCCACACATTCACATAAACTCTCCTCCCAGTGGAATTCTTTTCACTCAGCAGGATGAAGATCATCTTCTCAGCAGCCTAACTCAGCAAGGCCAGCCACTTTCCTTCCTTCCTGACTTCCTCTTTAGAACTTATTCAAAGGGAAGACAAAGGACCTGCAAGTGGATGGGAGTTGTTTTGTGCCTGGCCCTTAGGGGTACTTTATTTTTCTTTTTTTAAAATTTTAGTTTTTTTTTTTTTTTTGTAGAGACAGAGTCTTACTTTATGGCCCTCGGTAGAGTGTCGTGGCCTCACACAGCTCACAGCAACCTCCAACTCCTGGGCTTCAGTGATTCTCTTGCCTCAGCCTCTCAAGTAGCTGGGACTACAGGTGCCCGCCACAACGCCTGGCTATACTTTATTTTTCTTAAAAAGATTATGTCAACCTTCCTGTAGCCAAAAATAAAAACAAAACAAAATACTAAAACAAATTTCTCAGGCAGTTTGAATTAAAAATACAAAGAACCGAGATATATTTTTAATTTATTCATAATTAGTTTACAGATTGGCCCACACTGAGACTCCAAAATCAGCACACCACCTGGGGATAAGGGCTATTGCAATTATCAGAAGCAAGCCAAAAGCTACCTTTTGTTCTTGCTAAAATCTTCTTTAAAAAAAAAAAATCTTCTAGCAAATGATTTTCTATTTCCTATTTAAAGAGGATTACATAGCAAACACAACAGTGGCTGGAGAGCAAAGAATTTACCATCGTTTTATTACCTGCCAAATATAAATTAGTTTATTGTGGTTTACTCCTGCCAGGCGACCCCTCTCCTTGTCCATCAGGCCAGTGGGCTATGAAGTCCTTCCTAAACAGGAGGCTGTCAGTTATGTTCCCTGTCCACTGTCTTCTACATCTTACAGTGTCTCTTGGCTCGGGTAGCAAGGTTGTGAGCTTGAATTGGCCCCAACAAATTGCCTCCACTTGCTAGCTATCACTGTGAAATCTCTGCAGGCATGTATGAGGCCCTCCTCCAGGTATAATGAAGAAACCCTACTAATTTCACTTTGTAATAACTACAGGATACAGAAATTATATTTGCTCCATTAGATGGAATCACAGAAATGTGGAGAAAGGTTAGCTTTATATAGTGAATGTCACAGTTAGACTAAGGAAAAAAATCACTTTGTTAACGTAGAGTGTTTCCTCATTGGTAACACCCTACATTAAGGTGCCATTTATGAATAGTTTATTATTATTTATTAATGTCTGAAGTACTTTATAGCATGCTAGATAACAACTTAAATTCATGTGTTAAAGATGCACATACATGGTTTAATACAATTTATGTCTTATTCTTTAAAACAGCTTCCCTTGGTATCATCCGTTAAGCATTTATTACTAATGCATTTTATAACATTCTTTATAATACATTATTTGAGCAAGTAGCTACATTTAGTGATCATTTCATAAATAAGAATAACATATTTATAAATGGCACCTTAATTTGAAGTGTTACCTTCACATTACTATATAGCTGCTCACCATTCATCTCATTTTGTGATTATTCTCCAAATGCACCACTTAATAAAATAGACACTAAGTTCTATTTCCCTTCATCTGATTAAAAGTTTATTGAGTCATTTTCTCCATCTGATTTCAGATGTTGGTAGCTTGGAAGTTTTAGTGTGATTTCTGACAAAACCAAACTTTTAGTACAACGATATTTCTGAAAAGATGATTAACAGTAGAAATAGAGAATTATTTACCGTATTGGACAGAGCCTGTTGTTTGGATTCTTTGTAAAATTCAATTTTTCTACTAGAAAGAACAATCCAGGAAGTAGACCAGTTTTTCCTTAGGAAAAAACAAAGAGGAAAAAAGCATTATCAGTTGAAGAAATCATTTATAGATACAGTATGAGCAACATTTGGAATGAGTAAATACCATCGTTATTTTTAAGTAGTCTTCCTGGAAGTATTCTCTTTATTAAAATCTATAGGTGCCATGAAATTTAGGTGACAATAAAGACATTCTGTAATTACTGAAAAGCATGGTCTTTATAGTAAAAGTTTTTCAATTTATAAATCTTCCTGAAATCTTTTCCAACTACTAAAATTCCTATTTTTATGTAACCATGTGCCTTGCTCTCATAAAAAGTCTATATTTCTACATCAAGCCAAAAATAGCAAAGTAAAAATAGAAATCAGAATCCCTTCCTTCATTTTGTCTTCTCTTCATTGGTTTAGTATATTTCAGAGGATGAAAAACTAACCAGCTCATATGTCATTGCTTAATTTAAAATATTTTCATAATGTTGAATCTCACTGGAAATCAAAGAAATGCAAACAAACACAGAGGCATACTTTTTCCCTCTTTGCCCATCAATTTGTCCAGGATTAAAAGGAATGATAACATCTAGGGTTAATGAGAGTATAGGAAATGGGTTCTCTCATACCCGATAGGTGGGAGTATAAACTGGTATGTCCTTTCTGGAGTGCCATTGACAATATATTTTTAAAACAATCTTTAAAAATATGCATATCTTTTGCCTTTATGTGTTCATTACTATTAATTTAAATTTATTCTAAAGAAAAATATCTCACTCATTGTTAAGGCTGTATGTTTAGAAACAAATGTACATCATTATTTGTTAATTCTGTACCAAAAATATCAAAAAATAAGAGATTAGTTAAGTAAATTGCATATGGTAGATTCATATAATGAAATAATGAACCCTACACTTCAGAAGAATACTGACATGGGAAGATTTTAATGCAAACCATAATGCAATCTATACTCCAAAACTCCATGCTGTGCTGTCTTCGTCACCCATCTGAAACCTTTCTGATTATTATTATCATTTTTAAGGAAGCAGGAAACAGTTTTTTGAGGATGAGAAAGGTAGGCTTACAGAGTAAGAAAGTTTATAAAGTGGGATACATTCACCATGGACATGAACAGGCCTCCATTACTAGGGAAAGTAGGCAAAGAGGCCCCTTCTGATCATTAATTCCATTCATTAAAAGACAAGATATTGCTTTTTCAAATGTGCCTCCATGACTTCCTTGTATATTACTTATAATAAATTTTAAAATATTTTTAAAATTTCATTCTCTCTTATCCCATTAAAAAAATAAGTTCCCAAATGGTAAAAACAATTTCATCTTTATAGAGGTATCCGCAGTTCCTAGCATACTGCCTTGGACAGAATAGAAACACAATATATATTTATTGAATTGGTGAGTGCACTTTGGCATGGAAAAAAGTCTGACTATGATAATACTTAAATCAGGTAGTAAAATCATGGCTTTTTCTTTTCCTTTATATTTTTTGGTGTTTACCAACTTTTCTACATTAAGCATACATTATTTGTACAGTTAGACTATGTGTGTGTTTGTGTTGTGAAAAGTATTCTTTTTAGATGACAAAGCATTAAGGAGATTAATATACATAAGTTTCTATCCATTATATCATATTGCTGCAGCTTGCTTTGGCTTAATATTAACTTTAAAATAGTTGAATTCAACTTTTAAAATATTTACAGAAAGATTTCATTCGGGTCAATAGAAAACCCCACAAACATATTTTTTAAATGACCATTCAACAACTTTGTGTCATTTATTTCCATTTGTCTCTTAGAATCTAGGATCTTGATGAAAAGACAGCTTTGATTCAGCAAGGTTAGTGTTTGCAAGAATTAGGTTGCTCTTACACGTCTGACGCTTTTTTAACGACGCGTCATTGTGTTATTATAAAAAAGAACAGGATAAACAGACACACAAGAAACACAATGTGTATTTTCCAACATAGAAATACAAACATCACGTTCTTGGATCCTCTTGTCTTTAAATGAAGAGTCAATTTTTCAATTAAATAATGAAAAGATGTAAAGAAGTAACGCAGGAAGAAAATCATATAGGTGTTTTCTTCTGCCCTACTGCTCATTTCTCCTTTTAGGTACCGGTAGCTGCAAGGTGAACTGAAGGAGCCATAGCTTTCATATGCTACAGGTTGTAATATTACATGGCCCCAAATAGCAGAAAGAGAAACGTTAGAAAGACTGCTGGTCTAGTCTGGGCATCTTCTGTGAGCATCCTTATTTTATTATTTTAACCATATGTGATGAGAGAGTATGGAACACCCTCACACATGACGAATCCATATTTAACCTGCCTGTTACATTTCCCACTATATTTTTTATCTTTTGGCAAGGAGATACTATACCTTATTTGCGTCCTATCTATAGTTAAGTCCTGGTTAAATGGTTTTGATTTGAATCTGTTTCAGATGTTGATCGTTTATAAACTTTCTGGCAAAACTTCTCCTTCCTTAAAGTTGGAACTGGAACTGGTTAGAACTAACGTTGCATGAAATTCAATTATCTCATTGTTCTTGATTAGGACTTTGAACTGCTGTGAACTGTGTTCTTATTACGTGAACAGAAGAATGAGCTGGAGAGGGTAGGAACCACAGGTCTTGGAACTTTAGTAATATAAATTGCTTTGACACCTTAAATACAGTGCTATTTCTTTTTGTGTTCGTAAACTGTAAACATTATCTTTATCATATTAGAATAAAAGTGAAAGCATTTAAATCTATTGCTTGGAAAGAATGTTCATTTCAAAATGAAGAATAAAATGCTGCTGACAACCTTTTAGATGTCCTTCTTTCATTTCATTTCCCCCCATGATTTCTTTTAAAATAATAACTAGCATAAGTTATTTTGAGTTCCTACTGTAAATTTGATCATTTAGCATAGGTTTAACTTCGCAATCAAAAAATGATAAGGTACGTTAGTGTGCTAGAGTCCTCGAAGAGTAACTGCTGACCTTATTCGCTGGCTGTGACCCTAATGGCACAGTCAGTCACCAGGTTAGTGACATGGGAAAAAAAAAAAATGATAAGGTACGAATAATGTCCTTATTTACTAATGGATGAAAATGAGGATCAGAGAGTTTAGGTGATGTACTTAAGGTCATACCTTTATATTTATAGTTAAACCCAGTCTTTCTGACTCCAAAACTTATAATCTGTTCATTACTTTTTTAAAGGGTGAAGCAGTACTACCTTAGTTAAGGATATTGTCAATGTCAAATTTCAACATAGTTTGGGTTGAAATCATTAAATCATAAAAGTTAGTGTGCACAGCCTGTGACAAAATATCAGCCATCTGAATTCTGTCATTAGCTAATTTACCTTATTCTTATTAGAAAATTAGGGGAAAGACTCACCACTCCCAAGCTCTCTTCCCTTAGAATTTGCACTGTTTCAAGGAGTAGGATCACGTACCGTTTTATTCCTCGTAAGAAATCAGAAGTAGGTGTATGTTCCTAACTGGGTGGAACCTGTCTCTTTCCTACAAGGGATTATTCTGGTCTCAGTAAGGAACAAATCATCTGTATTCGGTAAGGATCATAAAACCAGAAAGGGAGTCAAGAGCCTGTAGTCTAGGAGTAGCTGAGACTTCATCTGATGGGAACAACTTTTAACCTATGACTCAAGTCTGACCCTTCCTCTCTGAACAAAATACTCTAGCAGCTTGATCATTGTCCGTACAATATCTGTTCAGTCCATTCCTCATTCTGATATGTTTGACTAATTGTGATGGAATAGTTCTTAGGATCTCAGTGGAATGGCCTTTTCACTCAGTTACTTAACACAGTGAGACATTGTCATCCCTGGAGAGAACATGGGAAGAATCAGTTGGCAAGATTTTGCTCCAAGTGAAACCTTTAATATTTTCCATATGCAACCAAGTAACTATAGGTGACTGCTATTCAGTGTATTGGGTGACACCTCAGAAAGTTAGTAACTTCTGTAAGCTTAAAGGACTTAGCCAGGACAGGTGAGTCTAGCAGTTTTGGATAAAAATTTTCAAATAAACCTTTCTAAAATGAAGTTGTTTTTAGAATAATAAAAGTTCGTCTAATCCCCCAGTCTCCCTGCACCCACAAAGAGAGACACCATCTCTGGTCTTTTAGGTCCTTTCCAGGATGGGGCACAGTATCTGACCTTCAGTAGTTGATCATTAAAGGTTTTTTGAGTAAAAGTACAGGTATATATGGATTTTCAAATTTCAAAGGGTCATGCATCAAGATTTTTCCTGCTCTGTGTTGACTATTGTTTACCAACAAAGACAAAGAAAAAAAGAGAAAAAAAGTTAAATTTCCCTTCTTTGTCCTTTACTATTTTAATACAGCACTGCTAGCATTCCTTTTTTCCCTAAATTATTTAACCCTGAACATTTAGGCTATTTTTCCAATATATAATTCTAGTGGCTGATCCCTGAGCTTCTTCCAAGGGTCTTCCTATGTCTCATACCTACACAAATATTATGAGCTTGCTTTGGGCCCCATGGTGTGCCACACATGGCGCCTGGTATTCTATATGAATCATGTAATTTAATCACTAAACCAGTCATAAGTACCTGCTAAACATTTACAACATGCTAAACACAATTCTCAGGGCTTAAAATATTAAGGAAAATAAGAGATACATAAAAAACTTTACCTCTAACTATAGAAAGATGGGAAATAATCATGGAAAGAAATAATCCTCCAAATAATTTCAGTAGGTGGGCTTAACCTCATATTATGGATGAGAAAACTGAAGCATAGGGATGTTGCATTCTCACCAAGGGCAAATAAGTCATAAAGATGGGGTTCAACCACCAAGCCTCCTAGACCCTGAGGCCCCTGCTCATTCCAGCCTCCCCAGAGAAGGTGGCATGCAGCCACCCTTCAGTTGTGCTCAGCTTGCCTGTGTGGGGCCTCAACGTAGGAGCTAAGAGAGGGAGTCACAGAACTGTTTCCAAAGAATTGCCAGACCTTCTTTCTCCCTTGGAGCAAAGTCACTCTTAGCTTGACCTGGATTGTCCCCTGGTGTTGCCCTGCAAACCCTTTATCCCCGCCTGCCATCCATTCCATACCCAGTCAGGTCCACACATTTCATCACAACTTGGAGAGCATTCTTTTCTATTTTTTCACAGGAAGAGATAAAAATCAAGCTGTGAGATAGATGTAAGGGGTAAATAAGACATACGGTTCAAAAAATATCTAATTTTAGTAAATCCAAAGTCCCATGAATAAGCGAGGCAGTCCCCGGTCTCCAGACAGATTTATAGGAAATCAGGTAAAGGATTAATCCTAGTGACTCGGGGCAGGAAACAGATACCAGGACAAGAAATTCAGGTGTTTATTTTATTAATATTTTGACACACAGAAAAAAATCGCATCTCAGAGGGGAGAAAGGTACTGACTACAATTAGGAAGGGGGGAGAACTAAATTTGTATTAGGGCAATTATATATAATTTATGCAATCAGTGGGGCATTTATCCAAGTGAAACCCTTCACAAAACTTTCCTAAAAACAGATCTTGAGTTGTGAAGTTGCAAAATGCCAAAAAGAAAACCAAACTAAACTGAAAACAAACACAAAAAGCACCTATAAAACAATAACCAAAAACTCAGTGTGGACATCAGCTTGACATTCTACACAATGAACACCGGATGGCAGCACATAATAACAGCAACTTTGTCACTGCTCGTCTGGAAGAAAGCTTGATGGAAAACCGCCCTTAAATTTTTCATTGCCATTCTAAGAATCTGTTAGCTTCAGCTCTAGGTTTAACACATTTGCTTGCTCTAAACACCAAAGCTTTATATTCTACACTCACTTCTCTTATGCCTTCTTGAGGTAACAACACATTGACAAACCAAAAAAGCCAGAGGAAAACACACATGTGATTACTTTGCAAATTTTAGCCTCCCCTATTTGGGCCATCTGCCTTTTTTACCTGACTTGGTCATGCTGGATTTGATTTGATTCTGCACCAGTGATGGAAGTGAAAGTGATTTACTCTAGTGTCTCTGACTGATTTACTGCAAAATCACTCTGACACTGTTAAATGTTCAGACTTGTTCTCAAACTGGTAGGTCTAGAAATGTATTTTCTCTCTCACATTCGAAGCTTCTTATGATTTATGACTGCTAAAAGTTGTGTTAAAGAGACAGTGAAGTATAAAGGACACACATTTCTGTCAGTGTTGCAAGAAATAGAGAAAGACAGATATAGCCATGAAGCATTTATTATGATCCTGAGCAGAAAATACTAAAGAAAAGATATGTTTGCATTAGGCAGGCACCTTAGTATCACAGGAAGTCCATTCTAAATAACAATTGTTCAAGCAAACAAAGTTTAGGATGAAAGCAGGCACTAGCAGACATAACCACTGCACTGCCCTGTTCTGCATTTTTTTTAATACCCATATTTATGTCCATGTCTTCACTCCCAAGTATTTCTCTCTGAGCAAGAGAACAGAGGAAGAATCTACATGTAATAAGAAGTATGACATACAAAGGAGCCGGCTAAGGAGAAGGACTGACTGGGTGCATAGGGAGAGGCTAGCAGAGCATGTTGAAATAGTGCATTGAAATTAACTTTACTAGGGGCTTGTAGAATTTTAGAGAGGACAGGGTTACTCACAGTTTGGGGGATGGACATCTTTAAATAAATTCCTAAACTTAATCAGAAAAACTGACGTAGATTTTTGATGTTCAAAATTAAAATTGAAGTTGAATTCTGAATATATTCCTTTTTTTTTTTTTTTGAGATAGAGTCTCACTATGTCATCCTTGGTAGAGTGCTGTGGCATCACAGCTCACAGCGACCTCACACTCTTGGGCTTAAGTGATTCTCTTACCTCAGACTCCCAAGTAACTGGGACTACAGGTGCCCACCACAGCATCCGGCTATTTTTTGTTGCAGTTGTCAAGGTTGTTTAGCTGGCCTGGGCTGGGTTCGAACCTGCCAGCCTTGGTGTATGTGACTGGCATTGTAACCACTGTGCTATGGGTGCAGAGCCGAATCTTGAATATATCCTGCTTTTAAATCTACCAGTGTGTCACCAAGGAAATGTGTACAACCTCATTCCAAAATAAGCCTAAATGTATGATCTTTTTTGAATGTAAGATATAGCCAAAGAATTCATCTTCCTTGGAGCCTCTCCTGTTCATACTTAGGGATCAGTCAAAATTTCCTTAGATAGAAATAGAAATAATTAAATACGAATAAAAGAGAAAACGAGAAGGAGGAAAATGGAAGATAAGAAAACAGCACAAAGTACAGATAATCTAGAATGGATTTATGAGCAGAAAACGTTGTAGAAATTAATAAAATGATATTTATTAAGTGAAAATTGAAGTCAGTTGATGTCCTGAAATAAAAAGATAATTTTTAGTCCTTGACTTCAAACAGATGAAAGCAAAAGATAAAAAACAAACATATTTCAATCAGAAGGCAGGACTAAATTCTGTCATACTAAGTCTGCATAAAATAGGAGAAAGGAGAGGTTAATACAGGTGACCAAGACTCTCCATTTGTACAATACTAAGTAATAATAGAGTTTACATTGTATTAATAATTGTTACTTAAAACTTGTAAAACATTTAGCCAAGTTCTTGACAGAGTAAGCATCTATTAATATTGCCTATTAACTCATTAAAATTTATAAAAAGATATAAAGATTGTTGAGAAATGTTACAAAGCCTATCAAAGGAAATTTTACATAAAAATACAAATTATACCAAGTATGGTATATTATTAGTTGCTAAATTATAAATGTGATTAAAACAAGATTAAATCATGTGATCAAAACATGATTTTTAAAGTTATAAGTAAACAACATTTTTGGTGTTAGTGATGAAAGTGTAAAGCAGTATGGGAATACAAAATACGAGTCATAAAAAAACGGTCATGTAATTTGATCAAGTAGTCCAAGTTTAGCATTGATCTCTAGAAAATATAAAATAATAATTGATAAGCAGTAGGAGGGTTCACTGTAATTATAAGTATTAGCATAAAACTGAACTCAACTTAAAAATCAAATTTTAAAGGACAGTAGAAATGATTCGGTATATTATAGACCATCAACACGGTAGGATAGCATATGTTATTATCTTGTTGATTATACATACAATATTCAATATGTGAAGTATTTACAATAAAAACAAACAAACAAAAACCACCATAAACTTGTAGGAGATATTTCCAATATCAAAATTTGTCAAAATGTTATCAGAAATATATTAAGAGTTTCCTCAATTTATAAAAAAAAGGAAAAACCTCAATAGAAAATAATCAAAGTTTATAAATAGGCAATTCTTAGAATGCAGAATCTGAATGACTCTAAACAGACAAAGTTGTTCAACTGCAATACCAGTCAGCAGAATACAAATAAAAGTGACATTGAGGTAACATTCTATGGCCACCAATTTAGTGAAGTAAGAGAGTAAGATAATGCCGTATGCTGATGAGATTATGGGAAATGAGATCCCTTCTGCACTGCAGAGCAGTTATGTGAACAGGGGCACTCATTCAGGAGAAAGTCTGGCAGTGGTATTCAGTGGATTTACAAATGTACATAACTTAACACCAAGTGATCTGTGCTCCTGGCTATATTACCCTGAGAGTTCCTAACGGGTTAAAAGGACACATATGTGTGATTCATTGAAATGTTGTCTTGGATGGAATGAGTTAGAGGAAGTTTAGGGTTTGTACCTGAGGGACTGGGTAAGTAAAATTTAGTATATAGTCATGTGTCACTTAATGACATTTGGAGAAATGTGTCTAAGCTTAGGTACTTTTATCATTGTATGAAAACCATTGACTGTCCTTATACAAACCTAGATGGTATAGCCCACTACACACCTAGGCTGTGCTATAGCCTATGGCTTCTGGGTTACAAACCTGTACAGTCTGAATATTGTAGACAACTGTAAGACAATGGTAAGTGTGTTTAGATCTGTACCCAAACATAGACAAGGAACAGTAAAAATCAATATTATAATCTTATGAGATCACCGTCATATATGCAGGTCATCATTAACCACAGTGTCTTTGCACAGGGTGCAAAGGGCAGTAATTGGGAAAAATGACCTAGCTTTGAATACATGCATATACTGTATGACAATGCCTCAGTCAAACACAGACCATATATAGATGTTGGTCTATATATTCCAACAATGGAGCTGAAAAATCCCCGTCATCTAGTGACATCCTGTTCATTGTAACATCATTGTACAATGTTTTACCTTTTCCATGTTTAGATACGTTTAGATACACACGCACACAAATTATGTTAAGATTGTCTACAGTGCTCAGTGTAGTAACATGGTAAATGTGTAGCCTGGGAGTGAGCGACAGCCTAGGTGTGTAATAGGCCATACCATGTATGTTTGTGTAAATACACTCTATGAAGTTTGCACAATGACAAAATCACCTAATGACTTATTTTCCCCATGGTTAAGAAACACAGGTCTGTCTAGCACCATAGAAAGATGTCCAAACACTAACGTTGAATGAAAGTAGTAAGAACCATGTAATTTACTACACAAAAATGCTTATGCAATACAACACATTCACATACACACAACTACACACTACTTTTAAGGTGACACAGATATTCTGATACATACATATATATATGAAAGTGGATTTGATGAACACACATTAAATGCATTAAATTGGAGGTCTAAAGGGGATGGAAGTGAGGATTAGAAACAAAAAATAAAATAAAACCAGTTAGACATCATTCCCAGAGTAATGATAACACAAGGAAAAAAAAAAAAGGAAAAACTAAAATTTGTATAACTTTAAGTGAGAAAAGCTGAAAGAATGCATAATAGTTTACAAATAGATTGAAATAATGAAACTGCCTGCAAATGTTTATATGAAATTAAACTGCAGCATGCAAATTGTACAACAACATATTAAAGTAAAAGCAAATAAAGCAAGTACACAATAGTATACAATGATCACAACTACCAAAAATCATATTCATGTGAGTGGGTTAGGGGAAGGGCCCTATTCTGGTCCTTTGCTTCCTCCTGGCCCTGCCTTCTCGGAGATGTTACAAAGTTTGCTATGGATCGGCAAGGATACTTTACATAACCCCCATGGTAGGGCATCATCTTGGTTTCTTGTAATATCCCTCCCCCCCACCCCCCCACCCCCCATCTTCTTTGCATGAGGCTGGAGAGTAGGATTGACCAATGATGTTACCTCCTTTCTCCCATCAAGCCCCAGTGAAGGGTTGACGTGGGAAATGAGATTAAACCATGAGGATTTTTTTATCCATGCTGTTGGTGAGGTAAGAAAGGGTCCTGATTTACTTATCTAAAAATATAGTTCAACTACTTCATCCTTTAAACAATTGCTCCCCTAATTTACTGTAGGGATTTTTTTTTTTGTTTTTTTCTTTTTTAGACAGAGTCTTGCTCTGCTGCCCAGTCTGAAGCTGAAGTCTAGTGGCCCAATTATAGTTCACTATAGACTTAAACTCCTGGGCTCAAGAGACTGTCCTGATTTAGCCTCCAGAGTAGTTTGCACTACAGGCATATACCACCACCACTAGCTAATTTTTCTTTTTTTGTAGATACAGGGTCTCACTCTTGTTCAGGCTGCTCTCAAACTCCTGAGCTCAAGGAATCCTTCTGCCTTGAATCCTTAAGTGCTAGAATTACAGGCATGAGACACTCACTGCACCCTCCAGGAAATTTTTATGTAATGCAAATAAGTCCTTTTACTCCAAAATCTGTTAATCCCAGAAATCAAGATCCATTGCCTTACTTCCTTTAATTTTTTTTAAAGAACTTATACTTTAAAAGGACAAGAAGCATTTCATATCTGTATGCTCTGTGTAATAACATGTACTGTTGTGCCTTTCTTCAAAAACTACAATTATATTAAAAATAATGTTGATCATAGTGGTAGCAAAAGGGACCAGTCTGTTACCATAGGGCCTTGCTTCCCAAACAATAGCAGTGATACAAGTTAAGGATACAGGAACTAGCATAGTTATATAAAAGTGAGTCAAAGAACTTTTTATTACCTTAGTTTCTTTCCTCCATCTGCAATTTTAGCTTTTTGAAGATAACCTTCTTTTTCAACCATCTGCAAGAAGAATGCATATGTTAAAACTGTGACAAACTCATATGCATTGTTAGTTTGAATGAATCTATGCTTTTCAAGAATCATTGCAGTGATGGACGTTTCCCGTCATAGAACTTCATTAATAATGCACAGATAGCTTATGGGAAGTGCCTGCAAGATCATAATCATTACAAGCCATTGAAGAGACAAAGACATATTGTGAAGAAGAACGTGAAGGATTTGTTGGACAGCAATACACCTTTACTCACTTTTCTTTCTGGGCATCGAAGGCTGTAGGTTAAAAAATAGACTGAAAATGGTAACACGAAGACAAATGTAATGCCTTCTTAATTTTACTTATTGTTCTTGGAAAAGTTCTTCCTTTTTTAACATCCCCATATACCTGCTGAGGCTGAGTGTACGGGTGTGGGTCAAATTCAATGGGACCATATAACTTGGCCAGTTGAGTCATGGAAGGGCATTTAAAACACAACAATTCACGTGTCACAAGCAGTTTTCAAGACACTGTTGCAGCACTGCCTAACTGCCTTCTTCCATGATGTGGGATTACTTCTTTTTCCTATTTGTATGTAATATACTGGCTTTCAATGCTAATACAATTGCAACTTTCTTTCTTTCTTTTTTTTGAGACAGAGTCTCACTGTGTCGCCCTCAGTACAGTGCTGTGGTGTCACAGCTCATAGCAACCTCTAACTCTTGGACTTAAGCGATTCTCTTGCCTCGACCTTCCGAGTAGGGCCTACAGGTGCCCGCCACCACACCCGGCTATTTTTTGGTTGCAGTTGTCATTGTTGTTTAGCAGGTTGGAGCCTGGCTTGAACCCGCCAGCCTTGGTGTATGTGAGCTATGGGTGCTGAGCCACAAGTGCGACTTTCTTAGCGGAAATTCAATAATTCATTATAAATTCACAGAGGGGTTTGTGGCATTCTGAATAAAATAAATACATGATGCAAATTGTAATGTGTTGATTCCCAGCAAAGTCTAAACTAGGTGTTCAATTACTTTCCCCCTTTTGTAAACTCTTTATGCGCACACCAGCTCTCTCTCTCTATATATATGTGTGTGTGTGTGCGCATGCACGCGCACACATATGTATATCTTCATGTTTCATTGAGATAAAAAGGATTATATTATGTACTACACCAAATGAAACTTTCTTTTTTTTTTAATTATTATTATTTTTTTATTGTTGGGGATTCATTGAGGGTACAATAAGCCAGGGATCACTGGGAACCACAAAGGCTGTCCACTGCAGGGATCACTGGCAACCATAAAGGCTGTCTCCTGCAGGGATCACTGGGAACCATAAAGGCTGTCCACTGCAGGGATCACTGGGACCCACTAAAGCTGTCTCCTGCAGGGATCACTGGGAACTGTTAAAGGCTGTCGACTGCAGGGATCACTGAGAACCATAAAGGCTGTCCACTGCAGGGATCACTGGGAACTGTTAAAGGCTGTCTCCTGCAGGGATCACTGGGAACCATAAAGGCTGTCCACTGCAGGGATCACTGGGACCCACTAAAGCTGTCTCCTGCAGGGATCACTGGGAACTGTTAAAGGCTGTCGACTGCAGGGATCACTGAGAACCATAAAGGCTGTCCACTGCAGGGATCACTGGGAACTGTTAAAGGCTGTCTAATGCAGGGAAAAGTGAATTCTGGAGGATGAAGGCCCAGAGCATGAAGACTGGTTAAGGGGTCTGGGTGGAGAATTTAGGGAAATACTACAATCTAGGTACCAACATACTACAAACACATTCCCCTAAATAATTGTTTATATCTGCCCTTGGAAAATATTACTGTTATTATTTCCAATTCTGGAACAACCATCCAATGTTTCAGAGCCCCTAGGAGTAATGCTGGAATATGGATCAAAGCACTTTGATGTGAGGGCCAACATTTCACCATTGCACTGTACTAGAAGGAGGGAAGTAAGAAAAGTTGGAGAAAGCTGTACAAGTACCGGCAGTAAATCATTCTGTTTATTAGATGTTACTGTAAGTGTTATCGAACAGGAGAAATTTCTTATTTTTTACCTCCCTGTTCTTTAGCTTTCATGCTTCACGGCAACTTGAATTGGCATTCTTCATACTGGAGATCAGATTCCTAATGTTTTTAATTGAAAATATTACTCAGATAATTATCCATTTACATGAAACTGTAAGGACTAATATAGGGAGATGCCACAGGTTATTTTAGTCTCCTGTTGCTGCTGATATACACGACCACGTACTTGGTGGCTTAAATCATCAGAAATTTATTATCTGAAATTTCCAGAGAACATTGATCTAAGGTGGGTTTTGCTAGACTAAAATTAAAGGGATGGTGTGATTGCCTTCTTTCTGTGGACTTTAGGGGAAAATCCGTGTCCTTACTCTTTCTGGCTTTGAAGGCCACCCGCATTCCTGGGATTGTGGTTTCTGCCAGTCACTGGATCACTCCAGCCTCTACTTCATCCTCACATCCATTTCTCTTACTTTTCTACCTCCTTTCTTTCCCTTATAAAAACCTTGTGCTTACACTGGACCCACCTGAATGATGCAGGATAATCTCCCCATTGAAAGATCCTTAACTTAATCACATCTGCCAAGTCCCTTTTGCCATCCCAGGGAACATATTCACAGGTTCCAGGGATTAGAACATGGCACTTGGGGGGACCATTTTTCGGCTTGTCACACCTGGTCCCCCTCAATGATGATAACTTTGCACGATTATAGTGCAATGTCTCAGCCTATTGAATTTGATGCAGTGCACCAATCTTTGATTTCTCCTATCAGGTGTACAGATGTGTCCTATCCACTCCAAAGTCAGTACATTAAACACGATGCTACCACATGTTGCTCATTTATAACCAACCACACCACCCTCCTTCCTGATCTTTCCCTCATTTCTAACCCCTGAATCACTCACTTGTTATTTATTCTAAACTTTTTTTCCATTCCAAAAATATTATATAGATAAAATCACATATGGTATAACCTTGCAACCTTTGGGTTTAACCTTTTTCATTAAGCATAATTCCTGAGAGAAGCATCCAAATAGTTATTTGTGTCAACACTTCTTCTCTTCTCACTGCTAAGCTTTGGTAACTAGCACATACCGCACACTTTTTAACCAGTCACACAGAGGATATCTGAAGCTTTTACTCTGAGGTTATTATAAAGGAAACTGCTATGAATATCCAGGTTTCCTTGTAAATATACGTTTTCATTTTTCTAAGATAAATGCCAAGAGGAGAATTGTTACATTCTGTGGCTACATGTTTGGTGTACAAGAAACTGACAAACTGTCTTCTGTTACAGAACGGCTATACCATTCTGCATTCTTACCAACAATATGGGAGTGGCCCTGCTTCTCTGCATTCTTGGCAACATTTTGTGTTGTCACTTTTTTTTTATTTTAGCCATTCTGATAGGTGGGATGGGTATGTAGTGATATCTCATTTGGTTTTAATTTGGATTTTTCTAAAGGCTAATAGCGTGGGCTGTATTTTTACATTCTTATTTGCTATCTGTATATCCTCTTCAGTGAAAACTCTTTTGATGTTTTCATTTTTAACTGGATTGTTTATGGCTTTTGTCCTTGTGTTTTAATGTTGAGGCTTAGGGATTCTTTACCTGTTTTGGATACTAGTCTTTTAGGTATGTGTTTGCAAATATTTTCTCCCTATATCGGTAGTTTGTTTCTTCCTATATCCACATCTATATCAGGACTTTTATAGAGCAAAAGGTTTCAATTTTAATGAGGTCTGATTTATAAAAAGTTTCTTTTGATTCATTGTGCTTTTGTTGTCCAGACTAAAAACTCTTTGATTGGACCTAGATCCTAAAGATTTTCTCTTAGTGTTTCTTTTATAAACCTCTTAAAGGGTTTATATTTTGTGTTTTAAATGGAAGTGTCAATATATGACCCCTTCCATAGCATTTTATCATTTAACTCTTGCATAGAGTGTGACACTTGGGTGGGGCTTTATTATGCTGCCTATGGATGTCCAATTACTTTGACTGCATTTGTATTAAAGTTTCTCTATCCTTCACTGATTTGCTTTGTACTGATGTCAAAAATCTGTTGGCCATATGGTTTGGGGCTATTTCTAAGTTCTCTCTTCTATTCCTTTGATCTATGCCTCAATCCCCCTCTCATACAGCACTGACTGTAATACTGTAAGCCTAAATATCGAGTAAAATAATCCCTCCCACTTTCAATTTTGTCAGAATGATTTTACTTATTCTAGGACCTATACTTTTTCATACACATTTTAGAAAAAGCCTATCCATGCTTACATTATAATAAAACTTGGGATTCAGATAGTTATTGCAACTAAATCTGTTTCCAAATATGGGGAGAACTGACATCATCTCCATGTTGAGTCTTCCCAAGCATGAACACAATATGTCTCTCCGTTTGGATAAACACATTCCTTGAGCCTTTTTAATCAACATTTTGTAATAGTCAGCACACACACCCTGCACATTTTGTTTAATAGTGTACCTAAGAATTTTCTTATCTTTAGAGAGGTTGTAAATAGTACTATGTTTTTAATTTCAGTTTCCAATGTTTATTGCTAGTATATGGAAATGTGATGAATTTTTATGAGTTGACCGTGTATCTTGAAATCTAGCTGAATTCATTTTTTAATTATAGAAGTTTTTCTATATTATTTTGATTTTTTTATTTCTCCCTTTCTCACCTGTGAGCATTACTACAGTAGCTAACACCTCCATACAACATGGAATAAAAGCGGTAAAAGTGAGTATCCTTGTCTACTCTTCAATCTCAAGGGAAAAGTGTTCAGTTTTCCCCAAACAAGAATGATGGTAGCTGTAGGTGTTTTATTGTTTCTCATTATTAAATTGAAATGTTCCCCCATTTCCTGGGTATCTTTAATGTGAAAGAGTGTTTAATTTTCTTTATGCTTTTTTTCTGCATCAACCAATAGGATTATATAACTGTTCATTAACTTGTTATGTGATGGACTTTTATTAACTTATCTCTTTCTTTTTTTGAAGAAGTATAATAAAATTTGTATCGTGATGAGAAGCTGTCAACTTAAACAGCAGCAAATGGAGAGAATAAGGACATTTCCTGTTATAATAAGTCTACATAACCTTCATAATATACTACGTAATAGGCATTTTCAATATGTGACTGTCAGTCTAGAACTGCCAAATACTTTTTCATTTAACCTAATACAACTGCATACCTACTAAAAAGAAATGCATTAAGAAAGCATGAAAACTTTGTTTGTTGAAAAAACAAAACCTGAAGGGAAGGAATATAGAAATTATGAAGTTATGCAGAACACTTAATGTAATTAAGTATATGTTCATATCTTTATAGGAATATAAAACCCAATCATTTGCAGAATGGACTCAGATTGCTGAAATACTATATATACTTTAGACCTCTACATAAGCATTTTAGACCTACTTTTTGATCCACTATTCCCACTTGTAGGTATGTACTCAAAGGAAATGACTTCTATTTATACAAAATAAGTTATGAATACTTTTCTGCAGTGGTAACTGCATACCAGTAAGACCAAAACAAACATAAATCAAGCAATGGAGTGTTCTCAAAGCTGTGATGTTTGAAGACTACAAACTGCTAATTCTATACAGAATGGGTTTTGTTGTTACATGAAATTCAAGTTGACGCATAAATTGAGATATATAGAGATCAAATTAAATGATTGCTCCACAGCCAAGGAATAAATAGACAACCTACCAAAAGAGGAAAAATATGCACATGCTGTTCATCCGATACAGAGCAGATGACCAGAATCTACAAAGAACTCAAGCAAATAAGCAAGGGAGAAATCAAACAACTCCATCAAAAAAAAGGGCAAAAGACTTGAGCAGAAAGATTTCAATTGAAGATAGGTTAATGGTCAAGAAACACATGAAAAAAGGCTCATTGTCTCTAATCATCAGGTAGTTGCAAATAAAAACCACAGGGAGATTATTACCTAATTCTAGGGAGAATGGTTTATAATAAGATGAATCAGAAATGAAAAGGGTAACATTGCAGAAATACATACTGCAAAAATAAACACCATCCATGAATACTAGATAAATCACTATGCACATAATGTAGAAAACAGACATTTTCAGACATACCAGTTGGATGATGGTTTGCCTTGCTAACATATTCATGTTGATATGTTGAATTTCTTTTCAAACATATTATTTTAAAAATTATAAGCATTTGTTTTTAAGTTCACAGAAACGAAATTATGTTCAAATTCTCAGGAATTTTGGACTAACCATAACATTGTCAGTTATATTTAAATTTTGATGGCAAGTTTGTTACCTCACTTGAGTGGGGCCTTCCCCTTCCCCTCAGTTCTGAGAGAATACAATATGTATAGTAAAACATTAATAATTTCAAAATTTTCATTAAAAAAATCATCCATGAATACTAGATAAATCGCTATGCACATAATCTAGAGAACGGAGAGAAAATAGAAAAGTTCCTAGGAACACACAACCTCCAACACTGAACCAGAAAGAAAGAAAACTGAGTAGACCAAAAAAAAGAAAGAAAAGTGAGATTAAACCAGTAAGGAAAAATCTAGTCAAAAAAGAGAAGCCCTGCACAAGATATGTTCATAACTGAATTCTGTCAAACCTACAATGAATACCGGGCACATATAACGTAGAAATTACTCCATAATATTGAGAAAAAGGGAAACCTCCCCAACTCATTCTATGAAGCTAATGTTATAGTCATACAAAAGCCAGGGAAAGACACAATGATAACAAAAGAAAAGTAGAAACCAATATCCCTTATGAATACAGGTGCAAAAACCTTCAAAAAAAAAAAAAAACAACAAAAACTAGCAGTCTGAATAAAACAGCATACTAAAAAAAAAAAAAAAATGAAGCGCCAAGATGACTTCATTCCATATGCAAGGATAGCAAACAAGGCATGATAAAAACCCCGAACAAACTAGGCATAGAAAGAAAATATCTCAGAATTATAAAAGTCATATTTGGAAAACATACAACTAACATATTCAACGGAGAAAAGTTGAAAGCATTGCCCATAAGAACTGGAGTAAGACAAGGATTCCCACTATCAACACTCTTTTTTGACATAGTGCTAGAAGACCTAGGCAAGATAAAAAAGAGGAGAATATTAAGGGTATCCAAACTGGTTAAGTGGACATCACTTTTTCCCAATGATATAATCTTGTACCTAGAAACCCCAAAGGTTCTGCCAAGAGTCTTCTGGAATTAATAAATAAATTAAGCAAAGTCTTAGGATAAGAAGCCAATATACATAAATTAATACCATTTCTATATAACAATGACAGTTAAGCCAGGAGTCAAATCAAAGACTAAGTAACATTCATAAAAACAAAAACAAAATAAAATAAGTAGGGATATACTTACACACAAGAGAGTTAAATTTCTCTAACATGGAAAACAATAAAACTCTGAACAAAAAAGTTGCAGAGGATATAAACAAATATCCTGACTTAGTAGAAACAATAATGTTAAAATATCAATACTACCTAAAGTGATTAATAAATGCAATGCAATCTCCATCAATTTGCCAAAGTCATAATTCACAGATAAAGAAAAAAAATATTTTATACTTTGTTCGGAGCCATAAAAGAGCCTGAATCTTAAGCAAAAGAACAAATCTGTAGGACTCCCAGTGCCACACTTGCAGCCATACTATGAAACTATAGCCTTGTAGTTTAACAAAAACAGCATGGTATTTCTACAAAAATATGGAAATACACCAATGGAACAGAGGACCCGGATATAAAACCACCTACCTTCAACAAAGTTATCTTTGACAAAGCAGGCAATAACATACACTGGGGAAAAGAAGCCTTATTTAATAAATGGCTCTGGGAAAATTGGATTGTTACATGCACCAGAATGAAGTAGGACCACTAGTCCTCACCACTCAAACTCAGGATATACAAAAGATTTATGGCACAAAATCATAAGTATTCTGGAGGAAAATGTAGAAAAAGCTCTTCTAAATATGATTCTAGGCAAAGAATTTAAGAAAAAGACCCCAAAGGCAATCATGACAAAACCAAAACTGGGATTTGTTTCAGCTAAAAAGCGTCTGCACTGCTACAGACACAATTAACAGATCAAAATAGACAACCAACAGAATGGAAGAAATAGTCACAAATGACACTTCCAATAAAGGACTAGTAACTAGAATTTACAAATAACTCAAGCAACCAACAGGAAAAGACAAACCATCTTATAAACAAGTGGGCAAAAAACGTGAAAAGACAATTCTCAAAATAAGAAAAAATGGTCAATTTCATGACCTATTAGGGTAATGCAAATTAAATTCACAATGACATTATCACCTTACTCCAGTTACAATGGAATTTATTAAAATTCCCAAATCAATAGGTGCTGACATGGACACAGAGAGAAAGGCATTTTGTATGCTGTTGGTTAGAGCACAAATTTGTAAAACTTCTATGAAAATGAGAATGACGTTTTCTCAAAGAACTAAAAGTAGACCTACAATTTGACCCAGCAGTCCCACTACTAGTTATTTTCCCCAAAAGAAGAGAAATTATTTTACCAAAAAGATACCTGCATTTGAACGATTATTGCAGCACAATTCATTATTGCCAATATGTGGAAACAAACCAAGTGCTGACAAATTCATGAGTGGACTAATTAAATGTTGTATATGTATTCCATGGAGTACTACTCAACCACAAAAAATGATAAATTAATGCCTTTTACAACAATCTGTATGGCACCAGAGACCATCCTTCTAAGTAAAATACCTCAAGAATGAAAAACAAACACCACATACAGTCACTATTAAATTGGAGCTAACTGATGAGCTCACATGTGCATAGAAGGAAGTAAAAGTATGTGGAAATCAACCAAGGGAAAGGGGTAGAGGGAAGGAGGCAAATGGACTAAGCCAACCTAGTGGGTACTATGAATACCATAGTCAGGACTGTAGCATCACAAAAATGATCCATGTAACATGAAATATTTTTACACCAGTAATACGTTGAAACAAAATAATCCATTCATTTTTATGAAAATATAAACAAAACTTCTAATCTATTTTTAGTCCATAAATACCCAGATGGGTTTTAAAAAGAATGAAGAAAGGGAGGCTCCATGATGACAGACTAGAGACATTTCTTCATCAGCTGATCTCAGTCAAATTGATGAGTGGAGTCTCTAGGTGCCTCCATCTGGATTGTCCTGTCCAGAAACAACATTGCAAAGGCACAGTGAGACAGAATGGAGCACCAGGAGCAAAACGTTAAGAAGGGTGAGAGGCACGCATGAAAAGCAGATGCAAAGGACTGCAGCAACCCAGGGAGAGAGAGAGCCTGCATGTGGAATCCCTGGGGGATCAATTTTGCAGGTGATTTCCCCACACCGCACCATGGCATTCTGTAGGAGTGGACTGGGAGTTGAACTGAACTCTGGGAGGGCCTGTCCATCCATGCCTGAAGACTGATACGAAACAAGCAGGAACATAGGTCCCACAGGACGTTCAGGTGCACAGAAGCTGGCCTTTTGTTCAAGGGTTGGAGAGAGTATATTCTGCCTCTTAGGGACAAAGCCAGAGGCCTGAACCCAGGCTATCATTTTACTGCCACTGGCTGGGCAGATCTGGTCCTGGAGCCTGTTCAGTGGGAGGCCTGGCAGCCTGGTCCCCTTTGCCTAGGGAGACTGACAGGGCAGGTGTGGATAATGCTAAAACCTTGAGCTGGCTGACACCCAAGAGAGCAAAGCTTGGAGAAGCCTCACAGTATCCCATTATGTTAATGCTTCTGACTCCAGCAGTTGGAGCTACCCCAGGGCTGACTTCCTTGAACACATGGGCAGAGGTGAGCAGATTATGCCTACGACACCGCTCCATCTGTGGCTGCAGGGAACTGTTTGGATGGCAGAGTCTTCCCTGCCTCCCCACCTCATAGTCTGGCATAAGCTTCAAGAATTTGCCTCTACCACCCCCATGGGGATTCATCTCTCATACAGTTAGCTACCAAGCCCAGAATAACATCAATGAATCAGGAAAACAAGACTGGATCTCTTTGGCAACTAGCTGATAACATCCTACATCTACCACATGCAGAATACAGAGTACTGGGTTCCCCCCCCCCCCTTAACCAAGAAGTGCCACGTATTGTCATTAGGAAGAAAAGGTTTTTTCTTTTTCTTTTGCTTTTCCTAATCCTGGAGCATTACTTACGGACCATGCAATACATGTATTTTTGATTTTTTTCCTTTTTTCTTTTAACTTTTTTTGTTTTTTTTCTTTTTTTTAACTTTATACTATTTCTATTCTCTTCTCCATTTCTTTTTCTTTTTGTTTATTTTTCTACTTTTCTGATCTTTCTCTCATAAATCCCTTAAGTAACAATCAAGATAATCTCTCTCTTTTGAGTGTGTTTTGTGTTTGGTTTTTTGGAAGACCATTTCTAAGGCCTCCATGGCAGTGTTGCAGCAATGGTCTGCCTCATGGTGGCCTTCAACACCTGGATTTGGAAATCCCTGCTTTGACCTCCTGAGGAGTTGCAACAGCTGTTTCTCACTAAAGTTCATGTTTTTGTTTGTTTGTTTGTTTTTTCCATATTTGATGGAAGTAGGGTCTCACTCTGGATAAGGCTGGTCAGAATCATCTAACTTTGGGTAATACACCTGCCCTAGAGCCGCCAGATCACTGATAATTGCTGGTATGCTTCACTATGCATGGCCTGTTACAATTATCATCATTAGCTTTCTTCTTTTTATCTCTCATTTTCTCATTCTTTTACTCTCCTTCCTTTTCATTTTTTAATCCTTGTACCAAAAGACAACTTTTTTTTTTTTTTTTTTTTTTAGAGACAGAGTCTCACTGTACCGCCCTTGGTAGAGTGCCGTGGAGTCACACGGCTCACAGCAACCTCTAACTCTTGGGCTTACATGATTCTCTTGCCTCAGCCTCCCGAGTAGCTGGGACTACAGGCGCCCGCCACAACGCCCGGCTATTTTTTTTTTTGTTGTTGTTGCAGTTTGGCTGGGGCCGGGTTTGAACCCGCCATCCTCGGCATATGGGGCCGGCGCCCTACTCACTGAGCCACAGGCGCCGCCCAAAAGACAACTTTAATCTCAAAGCACAGAAACAAAGAGGCTTCAGGACAACTAGGAAGTGCGAAAAGTTAAGTAGGGGAAGGAAATAACAAGAAGTAACAACACATGCAGAGGATCCAACAAATAAAAACTATATCAACTTGAAAAACTAGAATAGACCAATCCTGCAAGGGATTACCAAGCTGCTGTCAAAGATGAAAAGACAAAAAGAATTTAGATTATAGATGTCCAAAGTGATGAAGAGAATTAAAGGGCAAGTGGAAAGTCACCAAACAGAAATAAAAAAAAACTGACCCAAGATACGGTCAAAAGACATGATGAAATTAGAAGAGTTCAAAGTATTGAAGGAGTCATTCAAGGAGTTTAAAATGCAACAGAAAATTTCAATAACATCATAAACCTTGAAGAAGAAAGAATCTTAGAACTTGAAGACAAGGCTCTTGAGCTAACTCACTTACTTAATGAGGCAGAAAAGAGGAGAGTAAAGGTCAGGTGTGATGGCACACACCTGTAATCCTAGCACTCTGTGAGGCCAAGGAGGGTGGATTGCTTGAGCTCACAGGTTTGAGACCAGCCTGAGCCAGAGTGAGACCTCATCTCTAAAAATAGGCATTGTGGCGGGCGCCTGTAGTCCCAGCTACTTGGGAGGCTGAGGCAAGAGGATTGCATGAGCCCGAGAGTTTGAGGTTCCTATTAGCTATGACACCACGGCACTCTACCTCAGGTGACAAAGTGACAGTCTATCTCAAAAAACAAAACAAACAAATCCAAGAGAGTAAAAGAATAGCAATCTTAGAGAATTATGGGATTTTATAAAGTTTATAAACATACAAATTATAGGCACAGAAGACCTATTGGAGGATATCATAAATGAAAAATGTTTAAGTATTACCAAAGATTCAGAGAAAGTCCGTTGAGAAATATCAAAGCCCAGTTTATCTCAATTCAAACAGAGCATCTTCTAGACACATTGTAAAAAACTTGGCCAAAATGAAATAGAAAATTTTGAAGGCCACCAGGAATAAGCACCAGTTGACCTACAAGGACAATTCCATCAGAGTGACAGCAGATTTCTCAGCTGAAGAACAACAAGCTAGAATAGATAGGACTCTCATTTTCAATATACTCAAACACAACAACTCCCTGCCTAGGATTCTGTATTCTATGAAACTAAGTTCCATATTCAATGGATACATCGAATGTTTTCCTTGCAAGTAAACGTTGAAGAAATTTGCCACTATAAGACCACCTGTCCAGGAAGTATTCCAGAGTAATATTACACATCGAACATAACAATGTACCACAAGCAAAGACACACAGAAATTAAAGGTCATAGCCTAACTTCCACAATGGTACAAGTGATAAATGTAGGTGGCAACCTTCACAAAAGACAAACACAAATCCATCATAGTCAAGCCATAGTGAATGGCTTGAATTACCCACTGATGAGACACAGACCAGATGACTGGATCAAAAGCACAAGCCAACTATATGCTGTCCTCAGGTAACATATTTAACAGCTAAGGACAAAACAAGACTCAGGTTGAGGGATTAGAAATCAATATTCCAGGCAGATGGAAATCAAAAGAAAGCAGGGGTCACAATTTCAAGATACACTGGGCTTCAAACCACAAAAGGTAAGGAATGATAAAAATAAAGTACTCTATTTTCTTGTCAAGGGAACAATACCAGAAGACATCTCAATCCTAAGTCTTTATGCACCCAAATTCATTAAATGTTTCCAGATTTACAAAATGAACTCTAACAAGTCTGAACAATATAATATCCTATAACAGCATAATTTCTGGGGACTTCACACCCTATTGACAGAACTGGACAGACCCTTCAAACACAAACTGAGCAAAGAAACTATCACCTTTAACATGACTCTACAAAACATACCACCCCGATATTACCAAATACACATTCTCCTCATTAGCTCATGAATAATTTTCCAAAACTGACCACATCCTAAGACACAAATCAAACCTCACCTAATTTAAAAGAATAGAAATTATACCTTGTAGCTTACAGATTACTATGGAATCAAGGTCGAACTCATTTCCAACAAAACCTTTCATTCCCCAAATCATAAAAACTAAATGATCTTATGCGAAAGACAACTATTTCAAGGAGAAAACAAAGGAGAAAAATCATTAGATTTGTCTAACAAAATGATGATGAAAAACCTCTGGGATACTGAGAAAACAGTCATAAGAGGGAAATTTATTGCATTACATGCCCACAGCCAATAATTTAAAAAGCACAAATCAACAATCTAACGCATCATTTCTAGGAACCGGAAAAGAAAGAGCTATCCAATCCCAAACCTGGCAGAAGGAAAGAACCAAAATCAGAGCAGAAGAAAATGAAATTGAGAACAAAAGAACCATTCAGGAGATTAAGAAAACAAAGAGTTGGTTCCTTAAAATAAATAAAATTGATAAAAATAAAAAAATGATAAAACTTTGGCTAGTCTAGAAACAGAAAAGTAAGATCTCTAATAACCACACCGAGAAATGAAAGAGGGAAAATAACAATAGATGTCGCAGAAATACAAGAGATTATCTCTGATTGCTACAAAAATTGCTATGCCCAGAAATTTAACATTGTGGAGGAAATGGACTAATACCTTTAATCATACTACCTACCTAGAGTTAACCAGGAAGAATTAGAACTCTTGAACAGACCGATATCAAGCACAGTAATCGCAAAAATAAAATAGCTTCTAATAACGACAACAAAAAGTCCTGGACCAGATGATTTTACACCAGAATTTAAACAAACATTCAAAGAAGAGCTCATACCTATGCTGCAGAATCCATTCAAAAACATTGAGAAGGAAAGAACACTCCCAATTCATCCTCTGGAGCAAATATCTTCCTGATACCAAACCATAAAAAGGACCCATTAAGAAAAACACACGCACACCCCCCAATTTCACTAATGAATACAATCCAACAATACTCAAAATCCTAGCAAATAGAATACAGGTGTGGGACGGCGCCAGCGCCCGGCGAGCTGCGGCGGGTGTCAACGGTCCCCACATCAGTCTCACCTCACCGGCTGCCGTTGTGACAACCGCTGCGGCTCCCCGGTGCCTCGCCGCCTCGGCCTCCAGCAGCCCCGCGTCGCAGCCAAGTCTCCGCCTCCGTCATCCCCGGTGCCTCGCCGCCTCGGCCTCCAGCAGCCCCGCGTCGCAGCCAAGTCTCCGCCTCCGTCTTCCCGGTGCCTCGCCGCCTCGGCCTCCAGCAGCCCCGCGTCGCAGCCAAATCTCCGCCTCCGTCAGCCGCGGCGCCAGCCCGACTGCGCGCCACGTGACCGTGTCACGTGACCCAGCGCTGTGAGCTGTGCGTCTGGGACCCGTCCAGCCGGCCTGACCGCGCGCGACGACCGTTCCTGGCGCACCATCCATCCCCCGCGCCACGCTCTGCCGGCCCGATAGTTTGGCCTCCTCCTCCTGGTGGACCTTCAGTTCCCGAGCCCTCCCGCGAAGCCTCAGCTGGCGGCGCCGGACCCTCCAGCCTCCGCTGCGCCTCGTCCAGATAGATAGGCGGCCTGGGTCAGCGGCTGCAGTCGCTTGGCCTGCTGTAGCTGTCCGCCTCGGCCTCCCGCAGGGCCTGGCTCAGGCCGCGCAGCCGCCACACCAGGCACAGTACCGCGCGCACCCGCGCGCGCACTTCCTCTAAGCTGGGCCTGGCGTGAGTGCGCTGCAGCACCCGGCAGGCTCGTCGCGGGGTCCCGAACACCGTCTCCAGCCACTGCCGGTCGCGCAGTCTCTGGAGGACCACGTTGGCGTCGGTCCCCGGGAAGGGCCGGCACTGGGGCTGCGGCGAGCACCGCCTCCTGGCCCAGGGCCACTGTGGAGCCCCTGCTGTCCTGAGGCGCCTCGGCCGTCCGACGTGCGCGGGGACGCCGCCTTCCAGCGCCGGGTCACGTGATGCGGTCACGTTGTGCGCAGTCGGGCAGGCGGCGGCTGACGGAGGCGGAGAGTTGGCCGGGAGGCGGGGCTGCTGGAGGCAAAGGCGGCGAGGAACCGGGGAGCCGCAATGGTTGTCACCACGGCAGCTGGTGAGGTGAGACTGACGAGGGGATCGTTGTCACCCGCCGCAGTGTGCTCGGGCGCTGGCGCCGTCCCACACCTGTATTCTATTTGCTAGGATTTTGAGTATTGTTGGATTGTATTCGTTAGTGAAATTGGGGTGTGTGTGTGTGTGTTTGTGTGTGTGTTTTTCTTAATGGGTCCTTTTAACCAAATGGGTCCAAATAACCAAAGAAGTGGTTATTTGAGGTAAGTAAGTGTTACAGTCTTTCTTGATCAGAAACCATTTTATTGTTTTGTATATCACATGGGCTGTAATGTCCATTCCAACTCAAAAGTTCAAAGATTCCACGGCTAGAAAAGTCCCTGAAAAGAGAGGTCTAGAGAGACACAGTGATGTGGTGGAAGGAGTTCAGCTTCGGCAGCAGGAAGACTTGTGTGCTTATCTTGCTCTGCCATTTATCAGCTGTACGCCTTCAGCAAGTTATTGATGCTTTCCAAGCCTCTGTTTCCTCATTTCTAATGTAGAAGTAATACTATTCATATTCCGGAGTTGTAATTATTAAACAAGATAAGAATATAAAGTAGCTGACACACAGTAGATGCTTACTTGAGAGTAGTTATTATCATCTGATACAATCGCCCAACTTGAGCTAGGATGACGTATTAGAGCTGTCCACCCCTGCCTGTTCATCCTATGTCTTGTCAATATGTGGCACACTTCAGGGGAAATTCCAGATTGTGTATGTTGACGAGGGTCACAGAAGTAGCGAAAACAATCAGTGCATCACCAAATAGGTATTATCAGAAAGTGCTTTGCAGCCAAAATAAAGATGTGACTTGCCTACAGTTATAGTTAATTAGTATACCTCCAATCCAACCAAACCTTTTTTTTTTCAATTTCAGATTAACATGAGGGTATAGGCGATTAGGTGACAAGGTTTGCATTTGTTAGGTAAGATCACTGTTGTAATTGTGTCTCGCACCCGGGAGATGTGCTGTGTACCCTTACATTGTGCCCATTAGGTGGGAGCACACCAATCTCCCTCCCCCCACAACTTGATTACATTGAGTTTTTCTCATGTGGGCGTGTATTTGTTCATCTACCGGCTTCATATTAGTATTGAGTACATTGATTACTTGCTTTTCCATTTTCGTGATACTTTTTAAGAAGAATGTGTTCCAACTCTATCCAGGTTAGTACAAAGGATGTAAAGTCTCCATCTTTTTTTTTTTTATGGTTGAAAAGTATTCCATGGTATACATATACCACAGTTTGTTAATATATTCCTGGATTGATAGGCACTTGGATTGTTTCCACACCTTGGTGACTACAAATAAATTGAGCTGCAATAAACAATCTGGTGCAAATGTCCTTATGATAAAATGTTTTTTTTTTTCTTCTGGGTAGATGCTTAGTAATGGGATTTCATGATCAAATAGAAAGTCTATTTTGAGTTCTTTGAGGATTCTCCATACTTCTTTCCAAAGAGGCTGTATTAGTTTGCAATCCCACCAGTATTGTAAAAGTGTTCCCTTTTTTTCCACATTTGCACCAGCTTCTGCAGTTTTGGGATTCTATGATGTGGGCTATTCTCACTGGGGTTAGGTGATGTCTTAGGAGTCCAATCAAAACTCTTGTTGGTTTAGCCACTAAATCAAACTTTACTGTTCCTAAATTGAGTATTTTTCTTTGGTCATAACCAAGGAAATTCACCAAAGTTTTGTGAGTTTAGGTGGTTGTCTAGGAAAGATGCTAAGATAAGTCAAAACAGACATCACTTTATTTTGTCAAATTCTATAACTTGTATGTCTACAACCCTATGTAAAATAATTTTTAAATACAAAACTCTTTCAGCTGAATTAGAACTGAGAGAGATTGATTCTGATGGTAAACCCAGTTTGCCAGGCCCTCAGGGACTGACTGGAGAGATGTGAGTTCACAAGTGTTAGGTGGTGAACTGAAGGTTAGTGTATTTACACTGAAAATGATACTTCTCAAGATAAGGCACTGGCTGGCCAGTGCGTTCTGTCTGTCCCTCTTAGCAAAGGTTATATGGGTAGTCAAGTGACTATTAGTAGATTGTTTGGAAACATGGAGTTAGATGATCTCAATGGTAGATTCCAGAATTTGTGGAAGTTTCTCCATCCATCTCCTGTCAGCTGATTTGGTTGGCATCTTCTTACCCAGATAGTGTTGGTAAAAGATTGCCCTGTTTCCACACTCCCTGATGTCTTCTGTTGTGTCATGTATTGATTGTCATCACTGGGACTCCGGTTCTTACTGACTTCATTCAGGTGGACTGTGTCCAAGCATGCACCTCCTGGCTCCCTTGCAGCTCTGTGAAATTCAGTGATACGAAGGGGAGGTCTGTTGGTTAAGGAAGGTTTTTGATAAATCTTGATAGCAGGGGCTTTCAAGCAAAGACTAGGCAGGCATTTGCTTTTTTCCCTATTCATTCCCATTTCTTTTAGCTAGGAGGTGATACAGCTGTCTTGTGACCTTGAAGGTAATGACCACATGCTAAGTTTGGTGGATTAGAAGTTTAAAGGGAGCCTGGATCCTTATTTATTTTCTTAGGTAGCAATACTATCCCTTGAATAATGTGTAGACTTCTTGTATTGTAAGGAAAATTACTCCTGGTAAGTCATGTTTCTGCAGTCCTAATTGATACATGTTTCATTGAAACACACAGATGGCCCATTTAATGTTCACTTTGACATCTGTCCCAGTTCTTCTGTCTAGCTCTGAACTGTTCTGGTAATTTCACTGAGTTGCTTTAGGTAACCTTGATGTTTCCTAAGACGGTATATTTTCAAAATACCCCTTACATGTGCTGCTTTTTCAGGTGGTGAAGATAGTGGACTTTATGTTAACTTATCTCGTTATGCTTTAAGCAGGCAAAGTGTGCCTGACCACCAGTTTTTGGAGTTTTTTATATGACAGTGATTTTCAACCTCTGCTCCATGGCACACTGTGAGAGGATCTTAGGTGTGCCATGAAACTTTCAAAGATCATCAATTCCATTGTTTTTGAAAGAAGTTCAAGCACAGTAAATATATTCTTTTTTTTTTTTTTTTTACTCTTTTACTCTTTTTGATCAGCAATTTAAGTATTCTGCGGAAGTTTAAGTATAGGTTCAAGTGTGCTGTGAGATAAAAAAGGTTGAAAAACACTGTTATATATTCACAATTTATGCTTGTTAGTTTCCCTCACTGAACTTTATTTCCTGGCACTCCTATCTCTTAAAATGCAGAGTCACCATATGTAAATCCTGTTGACATTTAAAATACCTAGATGTGTGTTCTGATGGTGAATGTGAGCTCTGCTCCAACCTTAACCTTGTTTGTTATGTCTGGCTCAGCATCCAGGACCAAATCCAAGCTTGTCGTTTCTTTTGCTTGTTACATGTTGACAGAGGAAACAGACTCCCCAGTCTTACCTTCAGGAACATGTAATCTTTTAGCTTAGGCCACATTTGTGATGAATGTTGAGATATCCCATGATCACTGCTCCAGTTTTTTTCCACACTTCCTTTTCTTGCATAAACACTTCCTGCATTCTCATCCTGCAAAAAAACATTACATGTTCAGTGTTTGTGATGGAAGACTACAAGGAAATTAACTGGTGCTAGGCTTTTAGGAAAAGTGGGTTCGCATTCCCATTCTGAACACGGGTACTACCTGAAAAAAGGCAACCTGAGGACTTGTGAGTAAATGAATTACAATTACAGCCACAGTAGCAAACCCTAAAGTAGCCCTTGATAGGTGCCGGGCACTGATGTAAATGTTTTACACGTACTCATGTAATTCCACAAAAACTCATGAGGAAGGTACTCTTGTCCCACGTTTAGGGGTGCAGAAACCACGTCACAGGGAGGTTAAGAGTTTTGCTCAGGATGTTAAGGCTGCTGTGCGCTAGTTCTGTCTGTCTTGCTCCGGAATCCATACATTTAACCGTGCATTTATTTTTAGAAATGACAATTATTTCAGGAATGGAAAAATAATAACTAATAAAGGTCATTTTAAGAGAGAGAAATTAAGGATAAATACAAGCTAATTTTGTTATTTAGAATAAAGACTGCAAAATCACAACAGAAAGCTGATGTCAACAAGGCTAGAATTTCACAGGGCCGAGTCCATAATTCTTCATCTTGACCCTGTCTTCCACAAGAAGCCCAAAGATACCTGGCACACTACTGACCTGGAAAAGTTAACGTGCCTTCACAATATGATGACAATTAAAAATACAAAAAATGATAAATTTTATTCAGATGTATTTTTGACATATCAGTAATATAATTTTTATGAAGATTTCGAAGAAATGGTAAATTTGTTTTTTTACTGATAGAACCAAGTAGGAGGAGGAGGAGAATTCAAAATTTAGGTGGAGAGGGACATTTTAAAAGATACATATAATTGTGGAAATTCATCTGTGTAATATATCCCTTTCATTGGGAAATTACTGTGTTACCAGCCTGCAGGTACAACCTGCGGAATTGAGTGATGTGGTTCACAATGAAAGTCCTTAGTGATAACCCAGAGCTTTCTGCAGTCTGACCTCACTGCTCAAAGTCCTGATCTTAAGTGATCTCAAAACCAATGGGATAACTTGTGTACTTGCCTTTGTGGAGTTGTTTTTATTACATAGAACGTATCTTTATTACAAAAGTCACATCCTATGGAGAATGAGAGAAAAAGAGCAACCGGTAAGCATCCTCTCTCCTCTTGCCTCCCAATAATTCCCCTCCTGCATGGAGGATGGGATTTAGGTCTGTATGTGATGGCAGGATTCAGGCAGCCAGGTGAGGAGTGAAGCAGTGGGTGGGGGGCTGTCAGCATCTGGTGGGGAGTGTGCCCTTGTCTCATGCTCTGTCAGGGTACAAATGTTTCCTGATTCGTCACTCTCATAGTTTATTCCAAAGTTCACCATCAATTCTAAGTGAAGATCCACTGACCTGTGATAGGAGTGAAATCAGGGAGCAGAGGACAGTCTGGCTGGGAGCTTCCTGTTGGGTTATCAGAGGGTCTGACAGTAAGCTCATGTTTTCTCTCACTAGGAGAGAAAAATTCGCCTTGTTGGACTTCAACAACTCAAATGACAGTAGCCTTTATAAACATGTAGCAAAAAAATGTAGGGAAGTTCCACATACAGATGTTTTCTTTTCTCAGGCCTAATAAACCTGATCCTTTCTCCCTTGAGCAGTCTCCGCTGGGCTGTGCGAGGCTGACGCTCAAATGAGTAAATCTGTGAGCCTGAAGAGTGGGTGAAGTAGGAAGTCATACGACTGCTTCCTGGTGGTCTGCCCTGATGCAGGTATTAACATTTTTAGGATATTTCTCACGAATATACATGGTTTATGCTTGACTGTCACCAGAAACTGAAGCAGATACTTCAACTCCAAACAAATTGTGAAATACTTTAGACATACAGAAAACTATGATAAGTGAAGATTCAACATTGGTATCACTGATGAGTACCAGAGAGATAGTCTTCTGTATTCATTGAAATAAAGTACAGATGCAGGGGAGATCAAGCTCTTCACAATTGTTGAAATAATGCTCATTGATTTGACTTGCATCGCTCAATGATTTTTGCTTATCTAAGCAGGTCTGCCGTGTTCTGGCTTACCAGTCATTCTCAAGTGTTTCTGCAGCATAGTGAGCAACACAGAAACCCCACAAGCATCTAGGAATAGGAAACCCTGAATGAAGTGCAGGCTTGGTTGTCATCCTGTGGAAACAGTTATTAATGGAATATTATTTGGCCTTTAAAAAGAAGGAAATCTTGTCATTTGTGACAACATGGATGAGCCCGGAGGACACTAGACTACATGATTATGCTCACGTGTGGAATCAAAAAAATTTGAACTCGCATAAGTAGAGAGTAGAATTGTGGTTATCATTGGCTGGGGAAGTGTAGATCAAAAGATACAAAATCTCATTTAAATAGTAGGAATAAATTGAAGAGATCTGTTGTATAACATGGTGACTATAGATAGTAACTGTATTTTATGCTTGGTATAAATTATTTTTTTAATTTTAAGAAGAGATGTTGGTTACTTTCATTAATTAAAGACAAATAATTTTTTTTTATTTGAATGAATAGTCCTAGTGTTTCCCTTTGGAAATGTTTCTCAGTGAAAGAAATATTTGTAATCAGAATTTAAGGATTGTTATTGAGTATTAAGCTTTTATTTTGCCATGGTCTTAGCCTCTAAATTTTTAGTTTTACTGAACATGGAAAATTTACCTAACTTGGAAAATGATAACTTTTATTAGCTATCAGTTTGGAGAGTGGCAGGTATGCCAGGGTACTCTGGTTGCCGGCAACAGAAACCAGCTCTGGTTAACTTGTACTGATAGAATTTATTATACATTAGAAGGTGATGGGTTAGGGTTAATGTTTGGAAGGCAAGTCCAAACATTAGACTCAAAGAGGAGGTGTTTCAAAGAGGAGGGAGTGGACCATTGCTAAAGGAATCTTGGTGATAGAAACCAGTGTTCTCTTTTTTTTTTTTTTTTTTTGTAGAGACAGAGTTTCACTTTATGGCCCTCGGTAGAGTGCCGTGGCCTCACACAGCTCACAGTAACCTCCAACTCATGGGCTTAAGCGATTCTCTTGCCTCAGCCTCCCAAGTAGCTGGGACTACAGGCGCCCGCCACAACGCCCGGCTATTTTCTGGTTGTTTTGCATTTTGGCCAGGGCCGGTTTGAACCCGCCACCCTTGGTATATGGGGCCGGCGCCTTACCGACTGAGCCACAGGCGCCGCCCCAGTGTTCTCTTTTTGATCCAAGTCCAGAGTTGGACATCCGTGACCCTCAGCAAGGCCTTCCCTGACCATGACCCCTGTTTTCCGAGGACCCAGTTCCCCTTTGAATACTTTATTTTTCCTCACTTCTGACATCATCATGTCTATATTTTGCTGTTTACCTTGTTCCCTTTCTGTTTTCACGAGCATTTCTAACAGTGGCTCAAAGCAGGTGATGGCAGAGGTTACTGTAAGAACACAGAGTGCAGCTCTGCACCCGTAGTTCAGTGGTTAGGGTGCCGAGATACTGCATGTAAGTACAATGCAAAGTATAAATGCCTTACAGCCGCCCAAGGCAGTGGTTTCTGTCTGTTTTGTTTGCTGCCAGTGCTGAGAATGGTGCCTGGCACTCAGAAGGAAGGTGCTTAAACATTTTTATTTAATGAATCAATGACCAAAAATAGCCATTGGGATTCCTGTCTGATATCAGTTATAGATGAAATTGTCTGAAAGTGGTAGTCCAAAATAGTTAAGGTAAACAAGAGGATCATTTATAAAGATAGATTTGCTAGTACAATTTCTGAATTTTTCTTGAAGGCATAATAGTGTTTTCTAAAAAAAATCTGAAAACTGTGTTTCTACTTTCCCACCCTCCAACTTACAAAATTCTCATGTCTTCTGTGAGGCTATGCAAGACTATTTATAGTAGTTTGTTGGTTCAGCTTTACTTTAGCTATATGTCAGCATAGCCAAAAAAAGTTCTCATAGCAATTAGTGACTATAATTATTAATAGAAACTATAATAACTTTTAAGTTCTTTTCCCAGAAACGTCTCTGCACCATAAATAAATTTGAAGCAATCTCAATGAATGGGTAGCTAGTTTGTATATAAATTTTCATCTGAATGGGAATAAGTAATGGGAAGGGCAGAGACCAAAATAGCTTGGCTCTTTGCTCCACAGATAGGTGATAACCTTACCGAAAACACACAAAAATGGAATGACAGGGTTAGAGGTTCCAAACCGTGGATATCAGCATGAATGTTTCCAGGAGTTGTTAATGAGAAGTGCTCAAATTTTATAAAGAAGATAGAAAAAAACTCACTCTATTCACAACATATTTGGTTACTTGAATTTATGAGCCTTTGAATCAGAGGATTTGTGGTGATGGATAGCACACAAGCTCAGGAAACAGCCTGGCTGAGTTTATTTTCAGACTTTGCATTTTTAAGCTATGTGGCTTTGGATAAGTGACCTCACCTCTGTGTGGCTCAGCTGGCTTTTGTGAGAAATTGGAGTGATGATACATGAGGTTGTTTTGAGCGTTCAGTGAGATACTGCATGTAAAGTACAATGCAAAGCCTGGCACAGAACATAATGTCAAATATTATCATTATTGTTACATACATTTTGATGTTTTTTCTGTAAGTAAACGATCTCTATAATGACAGGATTTATAATCTTTTTTCTCTGCATTTTACAGGCTTGTGATGTTGTCATTTTTCAAAAATATATTTTTAGAGGCTGCATAATGTTCTTTTGTATGACTGTGGCATCATTTAAAAATTTTTAACTGTTTGACATTTTAGGTGTTTTCATTTACAAACAGTATGATGAGTATCTTTGAATGCGTTTCAAAGTCTGATAAAATTATAAGTTTTGTTGTTTTTTACCCTGAATTTTTATATGCATATCAAGTTAATTTATGAACAGGTATATCTTTGCTTCTTTGTTCTATCAGACTGCTTTTCTGTTCAGAGTCTTAATCAGATACTAGGTAAATTTTCACATAAATATTTTCCCTATCTCATATTTTAAATTGTGGATTATAATAACTCATGAGCACTGTTGATCAGCTGGTCTCATTTGTTTATGTTTCTTTTCTCGTGCAGCAAGGGGTTCCCGTAGGACCACACTGGCTCTCTGTGTTCTTACAGTAAGCTCTGCTATTACCTGCTTTGTCTGAGCCGCTGTTGGAAATGCTGTTGAAACAACTGTTTGATGCACCATATGGACTGATTATTCCTACTGATTGCTGTGGTTGCCAGGCGCCTTTACTTAAGCCTTCAGGGGACCTTTGCCTCCTTCAACAGGTTTATACTCTTGCACAGAATTCTTTTTGGGATTCTAATATTCGCAAAATTGTAAAACCCAGCTGGATCAGAGTAACTGCTGACATCATGAACGTACTCTTTTGCCGAAGATACCTCTTTTGTTGTGTCAATCATAAAAGCATTTCTGTCTAATCTTGTGGCATACACACATCAGCTGTGTGTAAAGCATCTATGTTGTTATTAAAGAAAATATTAACAAGCAGAAAGGAAACACGTAGGAAATGCGAACCGGGCAGTTCTTCCTAATTGAGCTCTCAAGCTATGCTGGTCTGAGTTCTCATCTTATTTTTTCCTGAGAGCCTCTGTCTAAGAGTGATGCTGTATCTCATCCTGGTGTTCTCTTTTCCTAAGTCTAGTGATGTCGAACATCAGGAATCCTCAACAGATGATGGCCCCTCTATTCCAGACAGAAACCAGGTGACCAATACCAGTGTGATCAGCTCATACCTGGGCTGCATTCCAGCCCTGTCTGTGCTGTGCAGAGGGTCGGTGCCATACCTCTTTGCTCTGTAATTCTAAGAAATACTGTAGATTTTGTTTGGAAGATTCTAGAAGTTATGAGATCCAGTGAAATGTTCCGATACAGTCCTCAGGACTGAGCCCTTCCAATGCGAGGGAGGAAACCAATCTGTAAATCTAATCTCTTACTTGTGAGCAGTCTGTGTTTTTATGTGCACACGTACATGCTGACGTGAGTGTAATGAACTATTCAAACTGCCGCAGTTGGCTTTCCTCACTTCGCTATGTCTTCGGTGTCTTTCCTGGCCAATAAATGCAGAGCAACATCTTCACTTAGTGTTATTATACAGTGTATGGATGTACACAGATGGACTTAATCCCTCTAGTATTCAAGTTTTGGATAATATATTCAATATTGCAAGACATTTAAAAATTTATGTTCATTATTCATTTATCGATGCCCAAATACATTCATAGGATAAACTCCTAGAACTGAAATTCCCATTTCAAAATTTATTACTACATTAAGGCTATTGATAAGGCTATTGATTAAGGCCACATTGTCCTTGAAAAAGGTTACATTAGTTTACATTTTGTACAGCAGCATGTTTGCACGTACACAACGAAATTCTGGGCAATATCATTCTTTTTAGTTTTTGATATATCTGTAGTTTTTTATGAGGTATTTTATAACTTTTATTTTTACTGTATTGGTTACTGGAGAGGTTGACTACTTGTGTCTCATTACTGATTTTGTGTGTGTTTATAAATTTTCGGTTCAATCCTTTACTTACAGTTGTCATTGTTGTTTAGCTGGCCAGGGCTGGGTTCGAACCCACCAGTCTCAGTGTATGTGGCTGGCTCCCTACCCCCTGAGCTACGGGTGCCAGCTGGGAATGCTATTGATTTTTACATATTTTGTATGTAGACATCTTATTGAACTCTCTGGATGTTTTCAAAAATAATATTGGGGGTTAATTTTCTATATTTTTAATAAGTATTTTTAAGGCACAAAATGAATAGGGCAGGAGGGAGAAAAGGGCAGATTGTATACAAACCAGAAAGGGGCCACAACAACTTACTTTTACGTCTTTTTTCTTTTTTTAGAGACAGAGTCTCACTTTGTCACCTTTGGTAGAGTGCTGTGGCATCACAGCTCACAGCAACCTCTAGCTCTTGGGCTTAGGCGATTCTCTTGCCTCAGTCTCCCGAGTAGCTGGGACTACAGGCGCCCACCACAACGCCTGGCTATATCTTTTTGAATAAAATCTGTTTCTAGCAGGTCATAATGGCAAGAAATTTTAGAATAGCTTAACTGGTGGAGTTAAAACCCCCACTAAGGGCTGGGTGTGGTGGCTCGCTCCCATAATCCCAATACTTGGGGAGTTCTGAGTCAGGAGGATGACATGAGCCCAGGAGTTTGAGACCAGCTTGAACAACATAGACCCCATCTCTACAAAATAAGAATTTCAAAAAAACCCTCACCCCAGCTTATTTATCTTGAAAGCGTATCTTTTGTGAATGCAGAAATGCCCTCCATTTTATGGAGAGGAATGCAAAGATGGTAGGAATACTCATTAGAGACGTGGTATAACAGCGGCTCAGTTTCTGGTGATTGAGCTTTCACCATGTGTTGGCCCTATCTTTTAACTTCTAAACCCTTTGTGGAATTAACTCATTTTGGGGAGAAACTTGTGAGGGAGGTGTTAGCATTATACTGTCCTTTTGACAGAGTGAGAACATGGCTCACTCTGTCACTCAGGCTGGAGTGCAATGGTGCAATCATAGCTTACTGCAGCTTCGAACTCGGGCTCAAGGATCCTTCTGTTTCAGCCTCCTGAGTTGCTGGGAGCATTTACCACCACACTAGGATAATTGTTTTTCATTCTTTTAGAGATGAGAGTCTCATTACGTTGCCCAGGTTGATCTTGAATGCCTGGCCTCAAGTGATCCTCCCAGCTTGGCCTCCCAGAGTGCTAAGATTACAGGTGGGAGCTGCTTCTCAGCCCATATCAAATTCTTTTAAATGTTTTAAAGTTGTATTTATAATTTTTTTGGTGATTATTAGGCAGGGTTAAAAATTTAACATCCTTGAGTATTTTTGCATGATCATTAAAAAAGATACCATTTTTTGTGGGGTGGGGGGACGACAGAGCCATCTCTCACTTGAGCCCAAGAGTTTGATTTTGTGTGAGCTATGATGCCAGGGCACCTTTTGCCTCAGCCTCTCAGGTAGCTGGGACTGTAGGTTCCTTCCACAAAGCCCAGCTATTTTTAGAGACCAGGACTTGCTCTGGCTCAGGCTGATCTTGAACTTAAAGAGTTCAGACAGTCCACCCACTTCTGCCTCCCAGAGTGCTAGAATTACTGGTGTGGGCAACTGCACTCAACCATAAAAAGACATCTTTTCATGGGTTCTGTTTCTATCTTTTCTAACTGGCTCCTAGTAGTCTAGTGCCTCTCATTTTTATTTGCAAATAGATTGTAGGAATAGCTTAGAGACAAGAATTGCGAGATGGTTAGATTAGATTTGAATAAGGAGGCAGTAATAGCCTTTGTCTTGTTGGATCTTAAAGAGATTTCTTTTTTGTTCGGGTCTAGGTTTGAACCTACCACCTCCAGCATATGGGGCTGGTGCCCTACTCCTTTGAGCCACAGGCGCTGCCCAAGAGATTTCAGTCTTCATGTGAAGATTTCATTTCTTTTTCATACTTACCTTTTAAAATTTCTTTCATGCTTTTAGTTTCCCTTTTTTCCCTCTCCTCTCTTCATTATATATTTATTTTAAAGGTGATTCTTCAACTTTTCCTTCTTTTCCATCTTAATAAAACATACAATTTTGGATTAACGGTATTAAGAAAGAAAACTCTATAGATGTAGAGACTTTGTCCAAGTCATCCTATGGCAGTGGTTCCATCTCATCTTGAAGAGCTTTGATTAGTTGTATGAGGAATGTGTTTTTGGTGGCTCTGCCTGCACTGGTTCTCTGCTTGAACTTCTGAGAGTGGGACCATTTGCTCATTGCTGTCACATAACGGGTTCCTCTGGTCCTCCTTAGTCCTGTCTCACAGGCCACCAACTAGTCTTCAGACTTGGACGTCAAACCAGTTGCTGCAAGGACACTCAGATTTCCTGGTGTATCTCTGAGATAATCCAATATACTCTTCTTCCAGTTCTATTGTTTCTGAGTTCAAGTTAAATGGAATTTTCTTGTTAATTCATTGGCACAAAAATATAAACGATTTAAAGGAGGGGATAAATTCAACAGTTTGTTGGTTTTGAGCCTTGGTTAAGTTGTTCCACAAGTGAAACAAAAACAAATCAAAATTTGTGGGCGGCGCCTGTGGCTCAAAGGAGTAGGGCGGTGGCCCCATGTGCCAGAGGTGGCGGGTTCAAACCCGGCCCTGGCCAAAAACTGCATTAATAAATAAATAAATAACTTAGTATTAAAAAAAAAAGTCAGTCTCAAAAAAAAAAAAAATTGTCCCAGGATTCAGATTGAAAAGAAACACATACAAAAAAAAAAAAAAAAAAATTTGTCCTAGGATTTAGATTGAAAAGAAACACATATCAAAATATTTCTCAGATGGTAATTGCCAACCATAACTTCAAGATTTAATTTAGAATTTTTTTTAAAATTTAGAGTATGCAAAAAAGATAACAGCTTAGGAAAAAAATTGATTTTTCATATTGAAAATCCTAGAAGAATAGTTGTAGAGTATCTTTTAAAAATCTGTTTTCTCTCACAGTTGACATCATTTACCTTAGTTAGCCATGGACATGGGAGCCTATAACAGCATGTCTTCTGTTATATTTCTTGCACAAGCAACATTTTAAAGCCCCGAATTCATTAGCACTTTGCTGACCAAACACACTGTATGTAGTTCCACTTAAAGAAATTCATCTGTTCTAACAATTTACATTTCCCTCTTTGCCCACACTCCTCCAGGAAACACTAACCATCCATTAGAGCTTGTCCGAGCTTGTTAGTGATTTCTGAAGACTAAAATTAGCTTATCTGTGAGCACCTTAACGCGGTGTTACATTGCAGTTACATTGACTTTGCCATTTCTGATCTTTGGAGAACAGTTTTGCGGTACCTTTTTCCATATACATGTATGAGGAAGGATACGGGGGCCAAACCAGAGCCCACTAACTTTGCTTAAACACAGGCGTCTTCACGGCCGATACACGCATGCACATCCATGGGCAGGAATAAATCACTACATATGGTTGGCACATTTAATATAAACTTTACTTTTTTTTCTTAACAGTCACTCTTATTTAGAGAGGATTCTATAGATTTCTTCATTCTATCACCAAATATGCCAGATATTTGTAACCAAGATGGGAGGATTCAGAAAATAAGAAGATAAATAAATACATGGCATGTGTTAGGTGAGATCAATAAAGCTAGGGAGGAAAAGAAAGCAGGGAAGGCGGCCAGGGAGTGTCAGAGGTAGGGAGGTGAGGAGGAAACCCCCTTCCCTCAAGAAGAAGGTGACATATGAATAAAGATGTGAAGAGATGCAGGAGAGGGCTGTGCAGCTATGGGGGGGAAGAGTTTTCCAGGCAGAAGCACAGAGAAAACTGCTTCTATTTGAGTGACAGCAAGGGTGGACAGTGTGTCTGCATCTGGAGGGGGCAGTGGAGGAAGGGGAGGAAGTTGGGGAAGGACAGTCTCATGCACCTTTGCATGGACTTGAGTGAAAGGGAACACTTTTGAAGGATTTTGAGCCAAGAAGTGACATCATCTAATATTCTCTTTTTAAAAACATCATGGTGGTTGCTGAATTGGGAATGAACTGCTGAAAAAGAATGGGTGAGGGACGGAGGCAGAGAGACCAGGTAGGAGGCTTTTGTAACAACATAGTTGGCAGATGATGATGAGTAGGACCAGGTGCTATCATGTGTGAACTTGTTGAAGGAGGGTTGGGTAGGGAGAGAGAGGGGAGTTAGGCTGGCTTCAAGGGTTCCAGCTTGAGCAGCTTGGGGGTGTGGGGCTATTCATTGCAATGGGGAAAACTGCAAGGCAGAGGGTTAGGTGGAATATGCCATAGGAGCTCAGTTTGGGGCATGTTAAGTTTGAGGGAACTGTTGGACATGTGAAGATTTCCGGTTGGCAGTGGGATGAAAAGTCTGGAATTCTGGGGAGATACCTGAACTGGGATATAAATATGGGCATCACCTGCGTGTAAATGTGCCGAGGGAAGTGGCTGGGAGAAGGAAGTCCTGCGAATTCACTAATGTAGGAGGGAAGAAGCAGCATATGATCATGAAATATTACTGGACTGGGTGTTTGTAGGTTTCTGGGACTTTGAACAAATCTCTGTGTTTACCCTTAATTTTCTTATCTGTAGAGTCGGGGGAAGTAAACAGCCCCAGGCATCCCTTCCTGGAAGCAGGGCTCTGGTCATTTCTAAATATCAAGTCTAATGTTTGTGATTATTTGGCAGTTTTTAGTTTGTCAGTGGAGAAGGTATAATACTTTCATCTCTGTTTAGTAAGATTATTTCTGAGAGCCACTGTATAATTAATCATTTTACGGGTAATGACAGATACTATTTCTGACCCTCTTCTTTCCTTTGTTCAACACAAGTTCTGATCAAAAGTACACACATACAGGCACGCACGCACGCACGCACATGTGCACACACATATACAGACACGCACGCACGCACATGTGCACACAGGCACGCACATGTACACACACACAGGCACACACACATGTGCACACACACATACAGACACGCATGCACGCACATGTGCACACACACAGACACACACGCACATGTGAACACACATAGGCACGCACGCACATGTGCACACACACAGGCATGCATGCACATGCGTGCACATACACACAGGCACACACAGAGGCACGCACGCATGCACATGTGCACACACAGGCATGCACGCACACGTGCACACACATAGGCATGCACGCACATGTGAACACACAGGCACCCACACACACACGCGCATGTGCACACACACACAAGGCACACACATGTGCACACACACACGTGCAGACAGTTGTGCATAGACCTCACAGCAGAGGAGATCCTGTCCCTTTGGTGAGAGGGGAGTCGCCTGAGTGGCTGAAGACAGTGAGTGGCAGAAATTACCCTTGGGGTTGCTTCATTCACATGGGACCAGAAACGTTCTGCTAGGTATGTGGATTTTCCTTAAACGTTCAGGAAATCAGTCACAAATCCCTAACTCCTGTTTCAGGAATCTCAGCCCCTGGATCTTACGATCTTTCCTTGCATAGGGAACCGTGTGCTGAACCTGCACAAAGCTTTTGGTTGCAGAGCGTGACCAGTCCTGGGTCCTGCCTGTGGGAGCTAATGCGCTCCATCACCAGCTGGTGGAGGGGGACTTGTTCCCAGGGGAGAGGAACGTTCACTGCCTACTGAGTCCACATGGGCACGTCTGGGTACTTCAGGAGCGTTATCCCGCTTCACTCCATCCTTTCATGCCCACATGTAGCCCAGGACTGAGGTGCAGTCACTTAAATTCCTTGCCTTAGGTCGCATCAGCAGGATTGGTAGAGGTGGAGTTGGAAGCTAGGTGTCACACAGCTCTCCAGGGCCCCAGAGCACATGTGTGTCCTGTGACACCCACTGTGTGCTGGCCAGCAGAGCTGAGTGTGGGGGAGGTGGAGTCCACCGCGGGGCATCTGCAGGGGTCCGAGCCTGCAGCTCAGCACTGTCCTCTGGTGAGTGCAGCTCTGTGTTCCCAGTGCTCAGGAGATAACTGGGCAATCTGTTATTATCCTTCAGAACATTACCAATGCTTTTTCAAATCCGCTATTAAGGTACATATTTTGCCTTCATGAGGATTTTCTGCGGATTTAATGTGTTTCCTCTCTGTCTCACAGACATGTGAGGATTATGTAGCCAGCAATCCAGGAATGACAGAGAAATCTCAAAAGCCCACTCTGAAGATATTCAGATACATGTAAAACTAGCACATTTCTGCTTTCTGTCTGTTACAGTTGAGTAAGGGTTAAAGCGGACACAGAACAGTGTTTTATAAAGTATCCCACACGTGTTCAAGTACTGCTGTTGTGACTGAGTCAACCCCCTTAGAATTAGATAACTTTTTATTGTTAAAATCCAGGGCATTTATTTTTCTAATTTCAATCCCTGAGGTAATAATTGCAGTTCCACTTTTTCGTGATCAGCAAACTTGATATAAAAAGAATGATTTGTTTTCCTTCATATATTAATTTTTTTCTGGTGTGCTGAGATGAGTTGAAAAAGTCTTTTTACAGTTGAGACAGATTTCCACATAGTTCTCTCTCTCTCTTTTTTATTTTTCTTAACTCAAGGGACCTAAGTTCCAGAAATATTTCCCATGAGAATGGCTTTCTGAAGCCAAGGCAAATACCCAGTGTCCCTCTAATTATTTATTTGCCACATGGGTCATTTGTCCTTCCCTGTTAACTGCCAGTTTTTGTCTTCTTCTTTATGGTAAGATTCTTAGTCTCTTGTTACCTGAGCTTATGCTTTCAGTTCCAAATATGAAGTGTTAATCTTGTCTTTGGCTTAGAGAATCCCAAGACGCCAGAAACATGCATTCATCCCTCCCCTGCTTTTTTCTTTTTCATGGTCCTCTGTGACTATCATTTCTAAGCACAAGTTGTAAAGTTGCCAGGCTGGTTCTCTTTTTAACACTCCAGTGATTTCCATTCTTTATTTTTTGTCCAGGACAACAGTATTTGCCATCTACAGCTTCATCCTTAGCATATACTTCTGTTTCAAGTCTACATGGAAATTTTTAGCACTTCTAAGCCTTCATAAATCCTTGCTAATAATCCCTTTGGGGAGAAGATATAAACATGTTTTTGTTTTTGTTTTTTTATTTTTTTAGTATAATAAACTTTTACATCTTCTCCCTGTTAACCAAGCTTCTATCCAGAGGTTATAGTATATCAATATGATTCCTAATTAAAAAGTTTTGAAAATTAGCCCAAAACAGAGATTTTTCTCCTAAGAGTATTTTTTATTATACCCAGAAGTCATGCTAGAAGGAAATACTTTTCCCTTGTACTGATTAGAACTCATTCATATGTTTTGTCATGTTTCTTAAATTCTGTTTGGCTTTATCCTGGCCTTTCTTTCCTTTATAGGAGATTAATCCAGCAATTTTGTTACTTTGTTTTTTATTGAACATTTAACATTAAAATCTGTTTTACTGTAGTTGTAAATTTTTCATGGAAGCTATTCATTTTAGATAGTGGCTTTTCTAGGCAAAGGGGGACTCTCCTGCCTACCATCAGCATAGTAAGTCAAGCTGACATTGCATCTGAATCTTTGAATGTGCCCAAGTGACTGCCTGGCGTGTAGTACTTTATGGTCTATGAGGAACGTAGATACAGCCATAGATAAAAGGTGAACTAACATGAGAAAACCCTGTTACAGCTCCAAACACATTAAATGCCAGGTAAAATATGACAGAAATTTTCTCAAAAGTGCATAGTTGAGCTCAAAACAAATCAAAGGAAATCTTTAGATGCCAGGGGAGAGGAAGAACCCAAAGACGTGATAGTAGAAAGAATGGAAGCTAAAGAAGCCTGCAGTGGCATCTGAACCTGACATGCCTTAGGAGATGAGATTTCTAACATCAGAATCAAGGCTTCAGGCCCCTACACATGAAAGAGAAATGGATCTGAGCTCTCAGAGCAAGGGCTGAAACTGGGAGGGGGATTTCTTCATGAGTACCAGAAAAATCTCTGCCCATCAAATTTGCCATGTGACACGGAAGTAGGCTTTTTGTTCTAATTCTTGGGCAGAATAAAAGGTGACCTGAGAGAAACAAAAACCAGAGTGTTTTACACGTCGGTGGGAGCCTTCACGTGCACCACTTACCATCAGAAACCAGAACCAAGAAAGTGAGAATAGCAACACTACTATATCTAGCCCGCGTTCTAGGGTGCAGTAGAGAAGCAGATACAGTATTCAAAGGCGTAATAGCAGAGCATTTGAGAAAGTCCTAGGATTGAAAATAACATTGAGTAGGATTAGTTTGGATGGTATAGGATCAAAAGAAATTACCAAGTCACAGCCATTCCTCTGCCACTGGAGAAAATAGCCTTAAGTTCTGGTGGGAAAAGATTTTTTTTTAAATTTATTATTATTATTTTTTTTTAGAGACAGCATTTCACTTTGTCACCCTCGGTAGAGTGCTGTGGCGTCACAGCTCACAGCAACCTCCAGCTCTTGGGCTTAGGTGATTCTCCTGCGTCAGCCTCCCAAGTAGCTGGGACCACAGGTGCCCACCACAGTGCCCAGCTATTTTTTTGTTGCAATTGTCATTGCTATTTAGCAGGCCCGGGCCGGGCTTGAACCCGCCAATTTCGGTGTATGTGGCCAGTACCCTACTCACTGAGCTACAGGTGCCAAGCCAGAAAAGATTTTATTTTTACTCATTTTTAATTTCTAGAGGAAGGGATTCAAAGCCTGCAGGGAAATGTATTAAAATATCTCTTAGGAATGCCATAGATCATAAGAAAATTTTGAGCTGAAAAAAATTTTGTATGTCATTGAATCTACTTCTGTGTTACAGAATATTAAACTGAGGTCCAGAGAAAGTAGTTGTGTGACTCAATGTGTCATGAGTAGGCACAGCTAAGGCTGGAACCCCAGCTTCCTGCTTAATGGTTATTTGTTTAAGAATGAATAAATAATGTGTCAGTTGAAAAATGTAAGTAATTGATTCCCATTGTATCTAGCTGTGAGGTCTGAACACAAGGTTTGAGCTCTTAATAGATGGGCTCTTGATATCCTTTGGCCTCTGGCCTTTGGCTTTCCTCTTAGCTAAAACCTTTATGTTTTTTTGTTTGTTTTTTTTGATTTGCTAATTGAGCCTCTTTAAATTTCTTTCTTTCTTTTTTTTTTTTTTTTGTGGCAGTTCAGCTGGGGCCAGGTTTGAACCCACCACCCTCGGTATATGGGGCCGGCGCCCTACTGACTGAGCCACAGGCGCCGCCCTAAATTTCTATTCTATGGCTTTGAACAAGTGTGGTGGCTCATGCATATAATCCCAGTGCTAAGGGGATTGTGGCCAAGGTTTGAGGCCAGGAGTTTTAGACCAGCCTGGGCAACATAGTGAGACCTCGTCTCTGCAAAAAATAAAAAAAAAAATAGCTCACCGTGATGGTATGTGTCGGTAGTCTCACTACTTGGGTGGCTGAGACAGAAGGGTTACTTGAGCCCAAGAGGGTCAAGGGTTCAGTGAGCTATGGTCATGTCACTGCACCTGGGTGACAGAGCAACACACTGTCTCTAAATTAAAAAAAAAAAAATTACTATACTTAAAAAAATCAGCATAAAAAATAAATGGCAACATTTACTCCTGTCTCTGTGCTTCGAAGTGTTGAAGATTTAGGTTGTATCCAGATTAATAATTCCTCATATTTTCTGCTATGGCTTACTAGGACACAAAATCACATCTTGCCTGTCCAGATTTAAATACTCTGTGAAAGGTTCCATACCCAAAGGTAAAAATCATTCCAACGCACAAGGCGAAAGGAAAGCGGAGATCCAATTTGTGCAATCAGAGTAGCTTTTATTCCACCTGAAGTGCAGGTGGGGCAAGATTCCTGACTAGGGAGAAATCCACACATGGGCTATGGGGGACGGGGATTTACGCGGTTAGGGCAGCCAAGATTGGTCTGTCCATAGCTTTACCTGGGCATGTTAGGTGGGACAGGGTTAGGGAGGCCTGGATTGGTCTGTTCTCTATTTCCTGGCAGGGACATGCTTCCCAGGAAAGGGGTCGGTAACCTGATTCTATCACTTTGGGTTTTTTTTATTTTTTTTAGAGACTCAGTCTTATTTTATGGCCCTTGGTAGAGTGCCGTGGCATCACACAGCTCACAGCGACCTCCAACTCGTGGGCTTAAGCGATTGTCTTGCTTCAGCCTCCAGAGTAGCTGGGACTACAGGTGCCTGCCACAATGTCCGGCTATTTTTTTGTTGCAGTTCGGCGGGGCTGGGTTTGAACTGGTCACCCTCGGTATATGGGGCCAGTGCTTTACCGACTGAGCCACAGCTGCTGCCCGATTCTATCACTTTGACAATCTAATTATAACATTTGTTTATAGTATGTTAATTTTATGTCTGAATGTACGTCTTATAATGTCCATGTTGAACTTGGTCTCAAGAGTATTTTGGAATTCTAGTATCTCAAGTCTATTTCATTCTGTATCACTATTGCTAAAACCTTAATTCAAATGGCTTACAATTGAGAAATGATTACCAGTGAATGACCAGGCAAGACATATGAAGAAAAGCTATTGAAGTCTTTTCCCATTAAAGGGAAATGGGAATAAATAACTCATGCATACCCATACACACAAACACAATCACAATATACCCTCGTTCACACACATACTCTCTATTTCACGCCATTCTCTTCTAAAGTGTTTGATTAGGAGACTCTCCCCACAGCATACTTGGCATCTGTACTTAATAATTAGAAGAGATAGAAGCAAGATGCAGGTTACGTAAGGCCATAAATTTTATAATTTATTTTTTACCAAAACAAATTCATTATAACTACTAGTTGATTACATCACCATTTGGGTTAAATTGGCATATTTAATACACATTCTACCAAACTCTCTTTGTGTATTATATATACCCGTATATGTGTCCCCTAACCAGGGCCTAAAAAAATATTAGCACTGCCAAAATATAATTTGTTAAGAGCACATTGTAACTGCTTTGAGTGAAGCTGTAGAGAAAACTGAGTGTTGCTAGTGATTGAATCATATTATCTTAGTTGCCCTGAGTCCTTAAGATGTTTCGTGGCAAAGAGTACAACAAGCTGTGCATGTGGACGCAAAACCAGGTAAGGAATGACAGCCCTTCCACTTATTGTTGTGAGTTTTAGGCAGGGCAGTAGTTTAGCTTTTTCAATAATCTGCAGTAAATATGGATTCAGGATACTTTCAAGAGTTTATCTTCCTTGGGAAGCCTTTCTTGCCCTGATTTTTTTCCCCTATGGTGCTGATCTTGGAGCGGATATCTCTTTGAAGTCAGCAGGAATCTTGACACTTGAGTCACCACACAGCATGAGAAAAAGAAAGGGAGGAACCAGGCATTGGTGGGTAGTTCCCATCAGAAGGCACATTGGTAGGTGAATGCAGGGGTGGCTGTCACATTATAATGGAGTATAACATCATCTAACAAGGACAGAATGAAGGAAATACCTTTTAATAAGGCCAGAGCCCATTTCCATGTTAAAATATCATTTTTCCTGTTAGGAAAGATAGAATTAAGAACAAAAAGCAAAAGGCATTTTATGAGACTATTTTTTCATCTTTCTGTGAATGTTAGACAATACTTATAGTGTTGCTCAGTATCCTCATGTTTAAACAGTATAATGATTTAAAAAATAATTTTCTGACTTTTGAATATAAACAGGTCTATAAATGGGTTTTTAGTGAATATCTCCTTAATCTTTTATATGGGAAAGAGACTATTTGAAGTCTCCATTTACTTAATATGGGTTTATACATTTGGGGTCATTTCCAGTGACATATTTCAAGACCCCAGAGACTTTCTTACAGTATCGTATTTACTGAGAGGGAGAGAGAGAGGATTTAAATTAAGGTTTAAAGCAAGGTTTATATAATGCATCAGGAGGAATGTCGATTAGTTGGAAGTTGAAAATGAAAGTTGTGAACTAATGATTAAGTACCAAAAATATAACATTTTAAAATCAATGCAAGAAACAAATATTTTAAATAAATTCATTTCAAATGAATATTGTACAGTGTATCTGCGAAGTCAACACTCGTAGAGAGTGGTATGTGGCATGTAGCCGACATACTGTCATTTTCCTGTTTCCTGACTTAGTAGAATGAAGGGCGAGGTGAAGAATCAGACTTCAGGCTCTCACTGATTCTTGTGCTCTCCCCTTCTTGCCTTAAGGTTCACCAAATAATTAACAAACAAAATCAAAACAAAATGGAACAAAGACAAAACCACTGGCTTTAAACAAACCCTAAAAAGCAGTACGTATCAATAGTGCATAGCCTAAATTATCTTGGGGGGACTAACTTGGCAAGTGTCATAATGAAAAGATGTTTGCCTTCTCAAATAAGAACTGATATCTGAATGTAAGTCCATTAGATTTTTATTTCATTTTAATTTTATTATTATACTTCTAGACATGATCACGGCTCACTGCAACCTAAAACTCCTGGGCTCAAGGGATCCTTCCACCTTAGCCTCCCTAGTAGCTATGACTACAGGTTCATGCCACCAGGCTGGGCTAATTTTTTTTTAATTTTTGTAGGGATGAAGTCTTACTGTGTTCCCTGGGCTGGTCTGGAACTCCTGGCCTCCAGAGGTCCTCTTGCCTTGGCCTCCCAGAGTGCTGGGATTACAGGTGTGAGCCACCCAACCAGCCACCATTAGACTTTTAAATTTAGGGGCTCAAAAGTGAAGGAAAGCATAGAAATAAATGATTATAAGAGTTAATTCGTGTATACACAAATGACATAGTGAAAATATTTTCATGGCAAGGGATGTTGGAGGATTTGATAAGAAAAGTTTAGGCTCACTCAACTGCATTGAATCATGGAATGTTAGACTGAAAGGAAGATCTCCTTAAAGCATATGTCTATAGAAAAAATTGAGATGAACATAACTCCCACCTAGCTAAGTGTGTTTTATTAGGACTACGATTTGGTGATAGGTGCAGTATCCAAAGTAGTCATTACATAATGACAATTATAAGACTTAAAGAACATGGTATTTATTTCCTTTCAAAATATCATGCTTATTGTCTTTTAATTATCTCCTCCTATTTTTGTTCACATGTAATTCAAAGGCAATATGAATATGTTATTTGTTTGTAATTAAATGTACTAAACTGTTAACAACTTACAAACTGGTTAGTGCAAATAGTGTCAGATTTCTAGTAAAGCTAATTGCTGGTAAACTTGAGGGAGGACTGGGAAACCTATTGATTTTTTTTAAAAAGCAAAAAAAAGCAATTATAATGACAAAGCACTGAGATCTTTTTATGCTGAATTGCATTTCAGTGTTATTTATACAAATCTTATTTTCAGTAGTGTGTCAGTAGTCTTTTTAATACAGAAAGGGGCATAAATTATCATGGCATTATCCAATGTAGGAAGGGAAATGTCTTCATGAAAACTGACCTTTAAGAGCCAAAGTTATGTGTTAAAAAAAAATAGAAAAGATTCAGAATGTTCTTCTGATAGTAGATGGCACTAGGAAATATATTTAGATAACTAAAGTGGATGTTAAAATCACTTAGTAATATTTGATTGATGCCTGAAATGTTTTCTATTTATCTTAAGTTTATATGTTTGCATAAATATGGGCAAACTCTCAGGAGCCACTTTAAAAATCATATCTATATTTAGTGTTTAATATGCCTTTTTGATATTAATATGGCTGAATTTCTCATCTTAGTGTATCATGAATTATTTATCATGGATTAATTTATTAGTAGATTTACTTCTATATTAATATATTTCTTGGAATTTATTTTAGGATATAGTATATTTTACAGAATCTCATTCAATTATAATATTAATTATTATAAATTTGACTGTTCTAGAGAATATGTACAATGGTCTGAATGTTTGTATCCCCCTAAAATTCATATATTGAAATCCTAATCCCCAAGGTCATTGTATTGGGAGATGGGGGCCTTTGGGATGTGATTAGGTCATAATGATAGATCTCTCATGTATGAGATTAGTGTCCTTGTAAAAGTGACTCCACAGAGCTAGCTAACCTTTCTACCATGCAAGGATACACCAAGAAGGTCCCATCTAGGAACCAAGAAACAGGTCTCCATTGGACACTGAAGCTGCCAGAGCCTTGATCTTGAACTTTCCAGCCTCCAGGATTGTGAGAAATGAATTTCTATTGTTTTTGAAGTACCCTGCTTGTGGTATTTTGTTACAATAACCTGGAATAGACTAACATGGTTTCCTTTAAGATACATATGCTAAAACTTTATATGAGTTGCCTTATTTTGTATTTTGCCACAAAAGTATGAATTCAGTCCACTGAACTTAATGATTATAATGGTTATGGGCATTAGAAGCACTAAGCATTAATGCTGGTAGACATCCTGGTTGATGCCTTTGTATGTCTGTTCTGAATTTGCTTTACTGGAGAAAAAGTAGTTATTCATCTGATGAAAATTATATTTTATACTTATTGTTTGTTGTAGTTTTGATAATACACAGAAATTAGTTTATTTTGAAAGAGGAAAAAGGTCATTTCATGCTAAAAATCTTTGTTAATGTGAAAAGGTTATAAATTTCAGAGGACCAAGTGCCATTGCTACTATAACTCTCTAAAGTATCATTGACATTGTAAGATGTAACTTTTCATAATAAATAACATATGATAATTTCTCATGTCAATGTACTGCATGCACCAGAGTCAAATTGCAGCCGTACTGGAAAAATACAATTTTTATATTTTACAAATGGAATATTTCTTTCGTGGCACACAATGTTTTACTACGCCACTACGTTCATTGGCTGGGCCTGCTGTAACAAGGCATTATAAACTGGATTGCTTAAAACCCAGAATTTATTGTCTCCCAGCTCTGGAGGCTAGATGTCCAAAATCCCGGGGCAGGTTTGATCCCTTCTGAGGGCTGTGAGAGCATGATCTGTTCCAGGCCTCTCTCCTTGCCTGGTGGATGCCTGTCTTTTCCATGTTTGTTCATATCGAATTCCTTCCACACATGTCTATCTCTGTGTTCAGATTTTCCCTTTTTTTAAGGATACCAGATTTACTTTTACTTTATTACCCTTGAAAAGACCCTATCTCCAGGTAACATTACATTTTGAAACATTGGGTTTAGGACTTCAACATCCAAATTTTGGGGAAGACCCCACAGTTCAACCCATAGTAGTTAACCATTGTTTAGTATATGATGCCCAAAGGTATTTCCTTGCTACATACAGTTAAAGGAACTGAATATGTTGTGAGATATAATGAATCACAGTTAATTTCCTTGAGATTTCTAAATGATAGAGGATATGTAAGAATAAAATGTTATGGCTAGTATTGAATTTTTAAATGCCAACGTTAGTTTTAAACTGCCTGAGAGGACTTGGAATGGTTTGATTCATTTGCAGGGAGATTATTCTATCGCCATAGCTAGTGTTTAGAAGATTTACTAGACCAACATGCAAGCACTAATATTTTGTATTAACTAAAATGACTTTGGCAGACCACTTAACATTTGTCTAGGGGAATTCATGAAAGCCAGATTTTTAGTAAGCCTCTACAAATCATCATAGATGAAAGGCAATCACATCACACAAGCACTTACTTTTGTTTATCATGAATGTTTGTTGCCTCTGAGATAAATGTGTTGAGAATTTTATCCAAAGCTTAATGCATTAGAATCATATTTTCCTCTAACATACAGATCACTGTAGATTCCATAAGCAGAATTCTAAGAAATATATATTAATTCTGTTGTTATTCAGTTGTAAGACATACTGGATTGTAATAATTTCAAGAGACTAGAAGCACTAGCATTAAATATTAAACATTTAAATGAGGAAGTACTGATTAATTCATAATATTCTGAGCAGCTCATGAATGTTTAATACTCATATCTTGCCTTGATTGGACATTATTTAACTGAAGCCATGGTCACTGTAGAACTGCTTAGTTACTATTTTTAATTGCAGGTTCACTTTACAAAATGACTAATTTTACTTTAAGTAAATATGATTTTGAATTTCCCACCACTTTCTATTCACTGTTTCATAAGCTAGAACAGAATGAAAAATTACAGGTTAACAATAACTGTTAACATTTAAACTATAATTAGCTTTAAAGGTGATGGTTGAGATTAAATTTGTGTCGTAAATAAACTGTAAGTACCTTAGTGGTGACTGTACATTGATTTTAATTTTTAGGTGATCTGTAGATATGACTCAACCCTATTATGTGCTCAGCCCTGGGGAAACAGCAGCAGTGAACAAGGCATCTCAGTGCTTCGTGAAGCTTAGGAGGGATTTAGAGACTGAACAAGTAATTACAGTCATGAATCACTTGGTGAGGGGGATATGTTCCGAGAAATTCATCATTAGGCAATTTTGTCATTGTGTACACACCTAATAGAGTGTAGTGTCCTTATACACAGTAGGTGTCCTTACTGCTCCCAGGCTGCAAACCTGTAGAGCATGTTACCATGTTACACAGTGGTGTTTGTGTATCTAAACCTAGCTTAACTTAGATAAGGTACAGTCAAAAGACAGAATTATTATCTATGTCACCTGTCATATGTGCACTCCGTCACTGACTACAACATCATTGTATGGCACGTAACTGTACTCAAATAATTACTTAATTACAATACAGTAAGTGTTAAGCAGGAAAAGTGTGAGATTTTGTGAGAACATTTCATGGAATTTGTAATCTGATCAGAGGGGTTAGGGAAAGCTTTATTGAGGGAACACAGTTATGATGTGGCTCATAAGCAGTGACTGAGCACCAGCAGAGGGGCTGGAAGGAGGAGCTTCTCTGCAGAGAGGACCATCCACCTTAAGGACCATCAGTCTTTGGAGGGGAGGACACTGAACCCAGTTTAAAGTCCAAACTAGTATTACAGATGAGAATTGGTTTTCTTTAGAGATCGAATTGGTTTTCTTTAGAGATCAGGATTAGCTGTTGGGGAATATGTCCGGGAGGCCTAGAGAACCAGAAGCGTGATCTCAGTTTGTGATAACTGACTTCCTTAATTTTGGTCAACTTTTGTTGTACTTAATTCTCTGGTGGGCTGGTGGAGTTAGTTCTCAGGCACATATTCTCCCAGAATTTGCACGTCTTCACTTGAATGTGGCCTCAAGAAGTTCTCGTTAAATTTCCATTGTTGTACCACTAACCATCTCTGTGACTTCCTTTTCATTAAATCTCAAGCACAAGGCTTTACGTTGCTGTTCTAACTGGCTGATGGTCAGGATGGAAATGTTTTTCTGGCTCAAGACAGCTGTCACAATTTTAATCCAATTGTGTCCCATCTTATCTCCACCTTGATATCCACCGCTCTTGCATCCATATGACCAAGGCTAAACCTACCTTCTTTGGATGAAGAGCGTAGCTTTTCTCTTTTGAGAAGGAAAACTAGAATTGCAATGATATGATTTAGTTCTTCTTTTCCTATCCCATATTATGTATTGTGTTCAGTTTAGGAGAAAGTCATTGTTGTCAATAAATCATATTATGTGTACAGTTACTACCGACCAAGTCTTCACAGTGACATTGAAAAATGTAAATATGTTTCCTTGAGTTTTGATTCTTGAAACAGTCCTCCTTCCCAATTCTGTTAATTAAGAGACAAACCAGTGGTTCTCCAACTTTAGCGCTTTTAAGAATTATTTGGTATATTTATTAAACAAGCAGTCTCTCTAGGTCTCTCTCTGTAGGTTTTCCTTCTGCCACTCCCCGTATCCTGCCTGGAAATTCTGTTTCTTAGATGTTTGGTTGGGGTTGAAAATCTGCATTACTACTAAGTCCTCGAAGTGGTTTCTACACAGGTTGTATTCTGTAGACTGCATTTGGGAATCATTGAGTTAAGAAATGTGTCTCTCGTTCAACTAAGTGAAACAGGTGAGGCAAACAAAGACAAATACCACACCATCCGATTTATGTGGGGGCTCCAGGAGAGTAGAACTCTAGAAAAGGAGGGTAGAGTGGTGGTTTCCAGGGACTGGGTGGGGACGGAGGAGCGGGAGAGATGTTGGTTAAGGATACAAAATTCCAGTTAGGAGAAAGAAATTCCGGAAATCTATTCTATGGCATGGTGACTGTTAATAATAATGTTTTGCAGGCTTGAAAATTACAAAGATAGTAGATCTTAAATGTTCTTACCACATATGAGACAATGGGGTCTGAGGTGATGGATATGTGAATAAAAGAAAAAGAAACATGTCTCTTAATTTATTGTTGCAGGCATAAATTTAGTCTTTGCTTTTGAAAATAGCAAAGCATATAAGCTTAGCATATTTTTGTAAAGTAATATAATAAATATAATGACATAATATATAAACTATTAAATTGTATAATATAATAAATATGGAAATAAATATAATAAATTGTATAAATATACAATATAATAAATTATATTTTTAACCTTAACTATGCTATTTGAGTAAAATACTTCAATATTAGTGATCATATATTTATTGCCATATAAGTATATATAATTATTATGTAATAATATACTGATCATATAATATTTTAAAATTAGTATGTCCACAAATCGCTTTACTTAAAGAGATTTTGCTACCTGGAAAGTTGTCTCTTTTTCTTCCAGTGGTCTAAAGTTCTGCAGATCCCTAAAACAATCTGATGGTGTCATCAGTAGACTCATAGCCTGATTTATAATTTTTAGTTTTAAAGAAGTCAGAAGTTCTTTGATTACCAGAGAAGTAGTAGACAAATATCCTTTGGTTAAATGTTAGAGTTATATATATACCTGGAATAAAATGTTGACATCAGAGATGTCTAGATAAAAGTGTTTCAAGTGATTTTATCTTTTTTCTAAAACATTACATTTTTTTTCAAAATTTTAAAATGAGTAGGCATTACCTTTACAATCAGAAAAATGTAATTTAGTTTCAATAATTGAAAAATAATTCCCATTTGGCTAGGTGTGGTTGGAGAAAGATATTAAAAATAATCAATAAAATCAAATGAAAATAAAATGAATTATCCTTCATGCATCTTTCTTACTAGATTATAGGTTATTTTAGGGCAAGAAATATAACTTGTTGTGCTCTGGGCTTAAAACAACATCTTGTACATATGTTGGTCCATAGTAAATATTTATTGGCTTTAACATAAATTTATGTATTCATTCAAAGAACATTTTGAGCAACCAGAAATAGGTTCTCAAATATTATACAGTTACCACAACAGATAACATGCAGTCCTTGTTATCACATAACTCATAATTGTATAGGGAACATCTGAGAAAAACATGGGCAGTTTTTATGGATGACATCTTATTAATATATTAATAAGTGCCAGTGAGTTTCACAGTGTAAATAAGTGTGAATAAAAACAAAGAAATCAGCTCTCGTTGGGAGTTTGACTGAAGGGGAAAAAGCCAGTGTCTTTTAAAAGGAAGAAAATAGCTTGAATTCTTCTATGCCTTTTGGACAATGTTGACAACCTGCATTTGTCTTCATAAGCTCCAGTTTGTCTAAAAACATTTTACCTACCACTTAGAGGAAACCCAGGAGGGTCTGGGATTTATGATCAGAGTAAGTGTAGTAGAAACTTCAGTACATCTTCTTTTTTTTTCAGCTGTTAGGACACTCACTGAAGGTGAGAGTTATGAAAGTCTGATCTCTTCTGAGGGGATAGTATGTCCTAGACAAATTGTACCAGTCTAGTTTTGGCCTGGTGGTGTGAGAGAAGGAAGGGAAGGGGAGGTGCCCAAGGCAGGTAATACCATTGAGGGAGGAAGATTTGGATTTTGAATGTTTATTGAGTAGTAGCTAACCTCAATGCATTCTTGACCTTTGGAAGTAGAAGTTATTATTAATTTACAGTGAAGTTGCCAGGCTCGGGTTGAATCCAAAATGTCTTTCAAAGTGTTAGATAATAGGCAAAGCTTAGTAAAGGAAGGAAATGGTACCTACAGCTGATAGCCTATGAATTTACTTCATCAACAAAATCAACTGTGGAAATTTTTGGTTTCTGTATTTCTTCTATGAATCTGTTATCTAATGCATCACCCACGCAGCTACCTCCAAATGAAGCGATTTCATTGAATCTGGAGGCAAATGAAGGCAATTTGCCTGTCTTTAAGGTTTCAGATATGCTTGTCTTTTCAGGGATCAGATGGGAAGTTTATGCCTCAGGAAGCTCCAATGCTGTTCCAGGAACTCTGTGGGGTGCTGTGAGGAATGAGAGGTGCCAGTGTGGAAATTATGGCAGCTGCTGGTCAGCAGAGGCAGTTGTGGGGCATGGGGGTTGGTACTGTAGTATGGTAGTCCCTCTAAATTTTTAGTGATTGCTTGCAATAACCTCATTCTCAATAAGAATTTAAATCCTATTCAATGGTAATTTTAATAACAAATCTAACAGTTTGAGCACAAGTACCAGAAATTATTCTAAAAATTTTATATGTATCATCTGATTTAATTCTTAAATCATGGTAGTCCCAGTTGACCTTCTTTAGAAACTCAAAGAGGTCATATAGCCCCAGACAACCCAACCAGTAAGTAGTGAAGCTGTGTGTCTGTTCTCAAGATAGGCCTTCTTCCGACCTGAGTTATATGGGTTACCAAGGCAAGTGCTGGGGAGATTCACATTTATTTTGTCCATATTTCTCTCCATTTGTTTGGATTGGGCATATGTATGAAATACTATAAATCAACCTTTAACCAAGTGCCCTATTGATGTATGTCATGGATATAGAAAAATAGCAAGTAGCTTAAGCGTATAGCTTGTTGAATTTTCACAAGCTAAACAGATCTATATAACCTTCACCCACACCAACAGCAACAACATTTATAAAGCAACATTCGTGAATATACTTTTAAACAAAATTGAATCCTACTGTAACAGAGTTTAGCCTCCTACTTTTTCCATTTAACATTTTGTTGTCAAATATTTCCAATGTTAATACACATTATTCAAAAAGCGAGCTTTTTAATGGCTGCATGATAGATGTTCACATGGGTGTATAATAATTTATTTAATGATTCTTTGGATATTGAACATTTAGGCTACTCTAGTTTTTCGACATTGTAAATAGCAGTTTATAGTATTGACCATAAATATTGGGTTGTATCTTTGATTATTTCCTTAGGATACAGTTCTAGAATTACTGTAGTAATTGTAATTACTAGATCAAATAGCATGAATATCTTAATGCTCTTGACACATATAGAGAAATTATCCCACAGAATGGTTACACCAAGCGACCAGTGTTCACGGGTGCTCCTATTCCAATACTGAATCTTCTCCTCACGTGGGAATGGTGAGGATGTCTGTGTTTGTTTTTGCCTTTTTAACAGAAAGTAATTACTGTCTGAGTACTGTTTGGGTTTTATCAGTGAGGTTAATATGTTTTCATATGTTTATTGGACATGTTACTGTATTTTCTATACTTTATATATAGAAAATATATACAAGATTATTCATTACTTATTCTTAGTTTCTTTGGGAGATAAAAGCTTATTGGACAGAGATCCAGGCTTCATAAATCTTTAGGAGAGAGGCTGAGGTGGGGCAATCACTTGAAGCCAGAGTTTAAGACCAGACTGAGCAAGAGCAAGACCGTACCTTTACAAAAGAATGGAAAAATTAACTGGATGTGGGGCATGTGCCGATAATCCTAGCTACTCAGGAGGCTGAGGCATAAGGCTTGCTTAAGCCCAGGAATTTGAGGAGGCTGTGAACTATGATGATGCCACTGCACTGTAGCCTGGGCAATAGAGTGAGACCCTGTCTTAAAAAGAAAAAAAATTAGAAGAATCTCTTATGTAGCTCCTAAAGTCATAGGAAAGTAATGGAATAACTTTCCCCTTCATGATCCCCTTTTCAAAGCGTCCATATAACTATTTTAGAGAAAGGTATGTGTCCACTTCCAAAAACCGCTCTAGAAAGATCTGTATGACAAGTGAGTCTTAAATGGTATGTTTACTTAAAAACCATTTTATACTGTTGCCTTGCAAGTGCCTGTGGTCTTATATGGTAACTCACTTCTTCAATAGTCTCAGACTACTGTTCCTATATTAAAGAAACTATATTAGAAGGCAATATGTATTTGAATAAGTGAAACAGCATATTTAGGTAATTTGGTTATGATTACTAATTTGGACATCCCTATTTATAATATTCCTTATTTGTAGAAAAAGATTGGACTAGGTTTTAGATCGCTTTTTACCTTTTGAGACATATGAATTTGAAATTTAATGATTATTGTAAACAAAATTAGAATGAAAATGATACACATCAAAGGGTAATTAGTTGACTATTCAGTACGTGGAAACATTTTGATATTAAGGTTATCTTTAGGCTTTAAAGGTATATTCAATTTTAAAAACATTTGGGAAACATAGAATATAGGAAGATTTAATAATTTCAGGAGCTAAGGTTTTACTAAAGTAACTTTTACATGAGGGGAATGGAAATTTAATAAAATAAAGAAGAATTTATTCAGAGAAGTAAGAGTTAGTGAAAATAGGGCAGGTGGTCTGTTGCTGTGTGTATCTTCATTTACCTCTGGTTCCGTCCCGAGCCTCATTACTGAGATGAGGCTGCCAGAACTGGCAGATTGTGCCATCTCTTATGTAATGGTGACCAACAACCTGTAGTTCTGAGCCTATTAAGATGAGGCTGTTTTAATACATGTGTTTTAATCTCTGTTAGAATTCTGATCTCCAGATGTTATACGCATTAAGCTATCCTTTCCTCTTTTATAAGTAAATTCACCGGAATATTTTCTATACTTGAGAGCACTTGGATGCTATCTCTGAGCTTTACCTTTTAGTATTGTTTGCTATACAATTTGATGTCAACTAAATTCAGTCCCCCTCTATCATTCCATAAGCAACTTTTTCCTATGTAATAAAGGCATAGATTATTTTTACATTTGGAAGAGACCTTAGCGATCATACCATCCTTTAGATCTTCAAATCCACGTGCCTTCTAGAACAAACAATAACTATGTGACGTTATTCGGGCTAGGGATGTGATGGTGTCTGCGCAGACTGCCACAATAAACCTCACTTAAAGGCATTAACTTCAAAAGTTTGTTCACACATGTGCTGTCCTAATAAAACGTGTCCTGTCTGTGGGCCACATTTGGCCTGTAGGCGTCTGAATTTCAATCTCTGTAGTCTTCTCGTTTTAAAAATAACCTAATCTTCCTAGTACACTTCCTGTGAACAGGGATTAGAGATCAGGTTTTCTGACTTCCAGTTAATTCGTTTAATATCTGTTGAGAGCCCACTTCCATCAGATATTTTCATATATTTACTTCATTTATTATGTACATGCCACCTACTTACAAAAGCATATTTCAGGCTAAAGACAATTAAGTGCACACACTGACCTATCCATAAGGAGGATAAAATAAAGATGGGATGCTAACTTGTTGACATTAGTTGGTTCACAGATACCCTTGGCAATAGTTCAAAGTAAGAATATAGATGTAAACTGAAAGAACATATGGACAGGGAAGGCTTAGCTGCCACAGTGGCAGAAGAAATAGAATTTTACCAGGCAGAGGTGAGTATGTACATTGGAACGTTCTCAGGAAACGAAATAGCTGGTATATAGGTTCTGTGATTTGGTAGAGAGAAGGTAAATGTGGCTAGAACAGACAGGGCAAGATGAAGCTGAGCAATCAAGAGGGTGGGGGCCATTTTTTAAGGATTTTTGTCCTATATCCAAAGAATGCAGAGATGCTGAGGAGAGATTTTAACCTGGGAGTATGAGTGGGGAAGGAGGGTCCTATGATCAGATCTGCCTTTTGCAAAGACCACTCAGACTATGTAGGGAAGCAGACTAGAGTGAATGCTGAAAGACCAGGTAAGAAGCCAGGGAAGCAATTTATGCAAGATAGAAGCTTGGAATGGAACTTGAGATACGGACAAACATCAAATATATTTAAGAGATAAAATTGGCAGTATTAGGAATGGATGTGGCTGGGAGTTGGGACAGTGACAGAGATTAAAGATGATTTCAATCCTTGGATTTTGCATTTGTTTGGATGGCTGTGCAATTTAGGGAGGTGGGGAGCACTGAGAAAGGATCAGATTGGGGGTAGGGGAATGGAGAGTTTTCATGCCTCATGCAGTCAGGGGCACAGTCTTATTCACAGATGTCTTTGAGCCTGGTACACAGTGGGTACTCAATAAATGTGACAGTGCCTGGTACACAGTGGGTACTCAACAAATGTTGGTTATCTAAATGAATTATACATTCAGGTTTAGACAGATTTGAGTTTGAATGTCATTGAGACATTCAAGTGGTGATGTGAAGTAGAAGTCTGGACTTGGAGCTAAGCTGGAGCCGAGAGGAGAGAGACTTGAGATCCACTAACTTGTAGGTGGCACAAGGTGCCAGGACCAGCTGGGGGTAGGACAGCATAAAAATAGGAACAGAATACGAAAGAGCTGTGGGCAGAGACCAAAGGATATTCCCAGCCTTTACACATTAGAAAAGGTGGTCAGTAAAGGATGAAGAAACACTTTCAGTTATGTGGGAGAAAAACTGTGGGCTCCTGGAAGTTAAGGGAAGAGGGAATAGAGCAATAAAGAGGAGTCTAGTAAGATGAGGACGAAAAGTGCTGCTGGATTCAGCAACAAAGGAGCCATTAGTGACTTCTGCGGAGTGCTGCTCTTGGGGTACATATGAGGTGGAAGCTGGTTTGGAATTGCTTGAAGAGTGAAGGGGTGGTGAAGGAAGAAACATATTTGATCACTAATAGAATATGGTTAGAGACCAACTAAAACCCCAGGAAATCCAGGAACCTGCAATGTATTTTCATACAAATACTTGGGGTGCAGAGAAATTTCATTCACCAAACATTTACTGAGCACTTTCTGGTGCCAGGTCTCGTGCTCAAGGAATGCATCGCAGAGATAGCTTTTCCTTTTGTGTATAGCCACTGTGATTGGAGATGTCTGCAGCTCTGTTCTTCAGCTGCTCGTTGTTAGAGCTGGTGGATAGGTGCAGCGTTGCTGCCAGACAGCCTGGTTGCCTAGCAACAGGAGCAGATGCTATTGTCCCTCAGTTTGTGAGCGCAATATATTCTAGCCCAAGGTGCTTGATGAACACAGTCATTACATGAACCCTCCACGTCACCTTTGGAAGTTGTGGTTCTGAGACTGGGAAGTCAGACTGTCTTTGGAAGCTGCATTTGCAAGAGAAAGAGGCATATAGGATATGATCATCTGGCTACATAGATAAGTATTGAAAAACAGGATTTGGGTTTCTGGCTATGGCTTAAGCTACAAGAATAATAGGCTCCTGGGAAAGGATAAAGTATATCTCATGAAACAAAAAATAATGTGTCTGGCAGGCGTGCGATTCTCCCTGAATCTGAGGAAGTGGGAGACAAATGCCTGGATAATCTGAAAAACAAAACATAGATTTCATGGAGGATACCAGGTGTGAAATAGAAAGAACCACAGTGGGAAAGGACACACAGAGTGAATTTCAAATTTTAATACATGACAATAATTCATTTCCTAGCTAGTACTGAGACTTGGAAGTTCAAGGTGAGTTCCTTTGTGGTCAAACGACTATCCTGAAAGGGATTGGGACAAATTCCCCACTGTCAGAGTGTGGATGAACAAATAGGCATTATTAGGAACACTTAAAGAAAAAAGGAGTAAGAAAAATTGGAGGTTTTTGCTATTTCTCATCATCCCCATAGAGAGGTGGGCAGGGACCAGGGCTGCTGCCGAGCACTTTGTTTGGGTCTGTGTTCCAGTGAAAGGCGGCTCCCCACCCTCATGGTGTTCCCTTTTAACAGAGAAAGTAGGAATAAAAACAGTGGGATGGGGGGTAATCAATCTTTGTGGGTCCAGGTAATCTTATCGGTGGGGGAATGATCAGTCTATGTGTGGCGAGGCAGTCAGAAACCATAGTTGTCTGGAAAGTCAACCCAGCCTCTGGAGCCTATGGAGTGTTGCAGTGTCCATGGGGGGAGGTAGCCCCCCATTTTATGGGAAGCTCAGCTTTGCTGCTACCCTCTTCTTTTGCAAAATGGAGGACCCATCTCCAGCTAGCTTCCAGGCACCCCAGGCTTGTGGACAATTCCGTTCGTTGCCCCACATGGTAAGATAGAATACGTGGTTGGAATACAGCATAGAAAGTGTACATTTTGTTCAAAAAGAACAGGTAGTGTAACAGATACTTTAGTGTATATCCCTCATATTCAATCAGTTTATGAATGCTATTGATTAAATTTGCAGGTATTTTGCAAGACAGCTGTTAAACAGTGATCGTTAAAAATTAAATTATGGGCCGGGTGCAGTGGCTCATGCCTGTAATCTTAGCATTTTGGGAGATCAAGGTGGAACTGTCGCTTGAATCTAGGAGATCATAGTGAGACACCCTCCTTCTCTACAGAAAATAGGAAAATTATCTAGATATGATAGCATGCACCTGTTGTCCCTGGCTATTCAGGAAGCTGAGGCAGGAGGATTGCTTGAGCCTGGGGGTTTGTGGTTGCAGTGAACTGTGATGATGCCACTGCACTCTAGTCTGGGTAACTGAGACCCTGTCTCAAAAATAAAAATTAAGCTATTCAAAATTAAAATTAAATAAATCATAATAGAAGCAAAGGCAGTACATGCCCCAGACTAATCATCTCACTGCATTTCACTGCTGTTTGCCCAGTGTCTGTAAGGTGGAGGTGCTCCCACAGGATAATGGCATCTCGTCCACTTCATTGTTCGTGAGTTAGCAGTTGGAAACTTGATTCTGCCATGCAGGAGTTTGTAATATTTATAAATACATTGCCCACATCCCTTGAACTTTGACATTTTGTTCATTGTGCTCCAGCCCAGAAGCTCCAGCCTGCTTCTCTCTGGGACTGCCTGCATCTCTGTACAAGAGGCTTTCTCTGGAAGGTCACTTTACGCCTGCCCACGTGCATTGCTGGCAGGAATCAGCTTCCTGCAGGAGCAGCCCTCAGCTTATCCTTTAAGTGGGATGACTTTGAGCAAGTGTTCTACACCATTTCCTACTACCCACGATGGCAGTGCATTTCATATTGTACTTTTATTAACAGATATCTGCCCTCCCTTCCCTGGACCACTTCTTTTCCTCTGTCCTGGTGTTCACTCTGCTTGCCTCAAGGTCTACCTCTGAGTGAGGCATGCTGTGGATGTATACTGGAGAACTTTGGGGCAGGATTCGGGGTAGCTCGTGAGAAGTGACAGTGACCCGTACAGCCAGGCTCAGACATGGATGCTGATTTTCTAATAGCTATCACAAAATTAGCAGAAAAACAAGGCTGGTAGTCATGAGGGACTTCAACTGTATTTACCTAATTTAAATCCAAGTTCTACTAAAAGCAAAGCATATCTGCTTTAAAACATTTGCTAATAACCTAGTGGGGACTCTGCTGAGTGGTGTGGGGACGCGACAGTGAATAAGCCATTGCCAGTGGTAGTGATAGCATATTGAGGGTTATCGGATGTGCACACAAAGACAAGGGTAGAATGTGGTCATTTTCACAGAGCTGAGAGCGAGTGCAGCTTGTCGGGGAGGAAGAGGCTTGGAGGAAGGAGGACAGTCCTGGAATAGCTAACATTTAGCTGAGATGGTGAATTGGAAGGATTTCAGCAGGGAGAGATGGAGAGGAAAAGAGTTGTGGGCAGTAATGCTGGTGAGAAGACAGGCCTGAAACCGAGAAAATGTCTTGGACAGGGAGAGGTATTTAGGGGCATGGACTCAGAGGAAAGTCTGGAAAAGCACATTAGAGGCAGGGTGTAGAGGCTTGGGTGGAATCTGGGGCATTCCCAGTACCTGTCTAATATAATAAGCGCCTAGGATGCAGAGGACTGTAGAAGGGGTCTGATTTCCTGGCCATGCTAGAGCTCCACAAGAGAATTCTTGAGACTCAAGAGGGAAAGTGGTCTGTAAATAGTCAATACTAATTATGTTATAACTTGTTATAAGAGCGTTCTGATCAGCTTAGATTTCAGAAGCATTTAAAAAGACACTCAACCAAGAGGCATGACTTGGAGAATGTCTTTGGGAAGTCCAAGCCTGCAGTAAACTAAAGCATGGGGGAAAGCAGTGTGCGACAGACGTGCTTGGTGTTATGGGCTGTGGGCTGCCCCTTCCCCAAATGCCTGTGTTCAGGCCCTAACCCCAAGTGCCTCCTAATGTGACTGTATTTGAAGATAAGATCTCTAGGGAGGTTAAAATTCGGTCATTAGGGGGCTCCAATGCCGTATGACTGGTGTCATTGTAACTAGAAGAAATTTGGATACAGACACGAGTGAGCATAGAGGAAGGGCTATGTGGAGACATAGGGAGAAGGAGGCCAGCACAAGCCAAGGAGGGGGGCTTCAGAAGAAACCAGACCTGTGGATACCTTGGGCTCCAACTTCTAGCCTCCAGAACTCTAAAAAAAAAATAAATAAATTTCTGTTGTTTAAACCACCCCGTCTGTGGTACGTTGTCAACAGCAACCCTAGCAAAGTAATGACTTGGCATGAGGAGAGCAATGAAAAGATGGGGTCTTTGCCTTGGGGCAGATAACATAGTTGATCCTCATTATTTGCAGGTTTTTACTTGTGACCCCCATGACCCCCAAATCCATGCTGAACTCCATTTCATGGTCACTTGAAATTGTGCACAGAGCAAGTGCTGGACAATGCGAACTGGCTGGTGCTCGTTTACCAGGCGAGGCCAAGGGCTCTGCCTTCCTGCTGTAGCTCTCATACTGTAAACAGTCTGGAGGGCATAGTTTTAATTATTGTCCTTTACTTGGTGATTTCACTTTTTTTTTTCTTTTTTTTTTTTTTTTTATTGTTGGGGATTCATTGAGGGTACAATAAGCCAGGTTACACTGATTGCAATTGTTAGGTAAAGTCCCTCTTGCAATCATGTCTTGCCCCCATAAAGTGTGACACACACCAAGGCCCCACCCACCTCCCTCCTTCCCTCTTTCTGTTTCCCCCCCCATAACCATAATTGTCATTAATTGTCTGGGGGAAAGACTCCCTATTCAATAAATGGTGTTGGGAGAACTGGATGTCTACATGTAAAAGACTGAAACTGGACCCACACCTTTCCCCACTCACAAAAATTGATTCAAGATGGATAAAGGAAATAAACTTAAGGCATGAAACAATAAAAACCCTCCAAGAAAGCATAGGAAAAACACTGGAAGATATTGGTCTGGGGAAAGACTTCATGAAGAAGACTGCCATGGCAGTTGCAACAACAACAAAAATAAACAAATGGGTGATTTCACTTTTAAAACAGCCCGCAGGTATAGCACTGAAGTGCTGAAGGCTGAGATATGCCTTAAAGAGAAAACATGGGTGTTAGATAAGCTTCCTTCAGGCATGGGTTTCAGTGCTGTTGGCCATGAGTTCAGTGTTAATGAATCAACAATATGTATTGAATAAAGTCGTCTTTAAACAGAAAAATGCATAAAACAAGGCTATGAATTGATTGGTTGATGAAAAAGTTGTGACTAGGGATTCACAGGACTCTAACTCCGTATGTCCTCTAGGAGCTGTGTTTCAATATTTGCTAATTCAGTGTTAGTAGTGATTTTATAGAACGTAACTACTGCAAATAATGGGAATCCTGATTCCACCTTCTCCACCAATAAGGTTATTTCAGATTGAAAAATGTAGAACACAAATACCTTTAGATGAGAGTTGAAGCTCAAGGTAGGTAGAGAAGTAGTGGAATTACTACCTAGACATTGGAAGTGAGATTCCAGCAACAACCATTTAACTCGATGTTGATTCATGAGTAAATTCAAGAAATTCTGATGGCCTGATAGCAAGCAGGAAAGAAAGGGGTACTCCCTTACATTCGGCAAGGATTCCCTACAAGACATGCTAATGAAACTATAATATCTATGTAACATTGGCTAAATGTTCTTTAAATGTTCACCTGCCAAATTCAGGACGTATTCACTTCTGTTGTGAGTTCGCAGTCAGCACTCTGACATTGCTCTTTAGAGCTCACCCCAAATCTCCTGCAACCTTGGCTGCTTCTCCTCATTCTGTTTCGTCCTCATCAGTCAGAGAAAATTTGCTGGCACATGTGAGGTCTCCTAAGAACAGGTGTCCCATTACATACTTATCTTGTTAAACATCATTTGCGCTAGGAGGAAATTGCGGTATATTAAAAGGCAAAGTGGCTTTTTACTGTAGTTGAATTCTTAATGTGGTCTCAATTCAGTTCATTTGTAATTTTTAGTCCCATGGATAGCCTTCGTTGGAGATTCTGTTTCCCAGGAGCTATGAATCTGAAAGTTTTGCTGTCACTGGGACTTGTCTGCCCCAGGACCACCGACAAAATGTACTGAGCTGACATTGTTAAACATGCTGATTCCTGGGCTTTATCCTAATAATACAGAATCAGAAGCCCTGGGGGAGCTGGGAATCTGGACTTTTTTTTTTACAGACATAGTTTCACTTTATCATTGTCCGTAGAGTGCTGCAGTGTCACAGCTCACAGCAACCTCCAACTCCTGGGCTCAGGTGATTCTCTTGCCTCAGCCTCCCAAGTAGCTGGGACTACAGGCGCCCACTAGAACGCCCGGCAATTTTTTTGTTGCAGTTTGGCCGGGGCCAGGTTTGAACCCACCACCCTTGGTATATGGGGCCGGCGCCCTACCCACTAAGCTACAGATGCCGTTCTGGGAATCTGAATTTTAAAAAGCTTCTTAGGTGATTGGAAGTTTTAGTTATAAAAGTGAAATAGTCTTTGAGAGAATTTAGTTGTTCTGCCAGATACTGATTATTTGACACAGAATATGAATCCACCTGTATCCAATAGATATTTTAATATTTTCAATTCTGTTTAGAGCTATATCTTGACCAGAGTGCAGTAGCTCACGTCTGTAATCTTAGCACTCAGGGAGGCTGAAGCAGGTAGATTACCTAAGCTCAGAAGTTGGATACCAGCTGGAGCAAAGTGAGACCAGTGTGTACTAAAAATGGAAAAACTAGCTAAGTGTTGTGGTGGGTGCCTGTAGTCCCAGCTACTGGCAAGGGTGAGGCAAGAGGATCTCTTGAGGCCAAGAGTTTGAGGTTGCTGTGAGCACTCTGCCCAGGGTGACAGGGTGAGACTGTGTCTCAAAAACAACCAACCAACCAAACAAATAATATCTTTAGCATTTCTGTGTAGCAGTAATTGCAAGCAAGAAATACGTTGATAAAAATGTATCTGTATGTTATCTATATGTTAGTTTGCCTTTCATCAAATTTTAGTTTTCCAGGCCAAGTCTTTAACTTGAGAATTTAGATCAGTTCTCTAAAAACAGTTTGACAAATCAAAACCCAAACATATACTAAAGTTAGATTAAGATTTTCTTGGAAATCATGGACCAGAAAATGAGGATTACCACAATTGCAAAAATTACTTAGTACCTTTTCAAAATTCTTTCATCTATACACTCTTTAGATAACTAATCATTGGACTTTTTCCTATACTCCTAGGCCTCAAAACATTTTCTGATGATTATTCACATCTGGAGTTTTTCTTTATCCTTATCTTTGGAAAAATGGTCTCATGGCTATATGGCTTTATTGAAAATGCAAATTTATACTTAACTGCAAGAGGTGTTTTAATTTTAGTGATGATTCTAAGGCTCGTACTAAGTGCCATGTTGCAATATAAAGGGTACAACATTTTCCATTTTTAACTATAGGCGAAGTATTATCTAGAGTTATAATTTAATATTATGCAAATTAGTTGTTCATTTATTTCTTGTGTAATTTACCAAATAACTATTCGATGCCATCTGTCAATGTAATGTCATTTAAATTACATTCCTAGTGATAATTTTAATCTAAAAATTAAAGAAAACCTTTCACTTATAGCATATTTAAAGAGCAACTGGCTGTGCTGATACTTAAAAATTTGTCAGATCATTTACTTAACATTATCTTGGGAATTTCATTGTTAGCAATGGAATTTTAGGGTTTTATGAATTGAATTTTGAAACATGAAGTAGAGATTCTTCTGAAAGGGACAGGAACATTTATTCAAATGTTACATTTGTAACTATACAGAGGGTTCATGTCCCTTTCAGAAGAATCTCTACTTCATGTGTCCTCAGTGTCAAGAGTAGCATTTTATAAATATTTGTTTTAAATTAAATATTAAAGTTAAATATTCCATTTAAGTTAAGCAGTACACAGAGTCTGATCTTATAAAGTAAATGAAAATTTTAAAATTTGCCTTACATAGAGTTTTATAGTTAATTTATATGCATTCCATATGTGTAACATACTCAGCATATACTTAAATAAATTCTTTTGCTGTTAGGACAGTAGCTTATAATTAGTTTAAGTATATTGAAATGAATACTTGGAAGTCCCAAAAGAGAATACTGTGGAAAACAGTATTAAAAACAGTATAAAAACAGTATAAAAAATAATACTAGTATTATTCAGCCTCATATACATGAAAAACAAGGTTAGAGATAAATGAAAAATACCAGTAACTCTTGGCTATAGTTCTCCATTTATAAAGAAAAACATTTTTGATTCTAAAAACTAAACAATTGTATCACTATTTGTAGGAATTTTTTAAAATTAAGAATTAAATTAAAGCTGAAAATGGTTGACAAAAATGGAATCATTCCTGTTTTAAGTGCAATCAGAACTAGAAATAGGGTAAAGTATTGTAAAATTATATTTTTCTTCTTGATAGCCGAGATCACTAGTTAGGGAATTTGTATTTAGGATAGATTGGCCAATCTTCAGGGGATTTCAGAAATATACTTCAGGACCTCATTTAGGTGCTTTATTCTAACATAGGACTTCAAGTCCAGAGAGTCTAGAGAAAGGATTTTATCCTAAGGTTAATGTTTCAGAATGGAGAAAGAGAGAGGAAAGAGGAGGAGGAGAGAGAGAAAGAAAAACAAATACACCCGGGTCATAAAAAAGAGAAAACAGCAATGTGGAGGGATGAAGAAACAGGAAGATTTATACTCACCAAATACTGTCATTTAAACTTTCTTCCAAGGGGCTTAATTTTAAAATAATATATTCACAAGCACATTTTATCTCCTGTTTTATCTCCTAAGAAGTACTATATCTATCTATCTATCTATCTATCTCTCTATCTATTAAATCAACTGTGTACATTAGTGCAATCAAGGGGTACAATGTGCCGGTTTCATATAAAATCTGAAATATTTTCATCAAACTGTTTAATACAGCCTTCGTGGCATATTCTTCTTAGCAAAGTATCTCAAGAATGGAAGAAAAAGTATCCAATGTACTCAGCCCTACTATGAAGCTAATTTATACCTTTCATATGAAGGCTATAACCCAACTATAGCACAAGAATATGGGGAAAGGGCCAAGGGAGGGGAGGGGAGGGGGGAGGTTGGGGTGGAGGGAAGGTAATTGATGGGGTCATACCTATGGTGCATCCTAGAACGGGTATAGGTAAAACTTACTAAATGTAGAATACAAATGTCTAGATACAAAATCCTAAGAAGCACTTTACAGAGAGAAAATCTTAGTGAATCTCCTTTTATTACTGGTGGTGCCAGAAGATAAGACTTAGAGACTACCTATGGTTCTTCTGAATTTTGAGTTTATGATAAATATAATAGGATTTACTAATAGGGTACCACGAAGATGCTGGATCCCTCTTCTGGCTAACAAATAGTGTTTTTCAGACTCTAGGAAGTGTTTTAGTTTATCCTTAAATGTTGCGTAGGATGGGTCTTCTGCACCTGCCCTAATTCCGGAGTCCTGTTTGGTTCGCCCTCCCCTTTTAGGTGTAGACGAAGGTGGTGGGCGTTTTCCAGGGCATTGGCCCTGCTTTTCCACGTGGGCTGCCTCATCCAGGGCTCTTTGAACTTGCTGTTTCGATCTTCAGCTCAGTCCTCTATCACACTGCATTTAGTCCTCCCTGGGGACCATTTCTCCTCCTTCCTTTGTCCCCCATGGAACTGTACAGATCTGTATAAAATTAAAGAGAAACATAATACTGATGATGATAAATGGCTTTGATAATAATTGGTGCAGCAGACATCAGGTTAAGTGCATTGTGCAGGGCAGCCTGCTGGGCATACTCCCAGGAGGTTGCACCCCTATATCTGGAGCTTGGGAGCACACTGTACCACTGCCTTCTGAGAGAAGGTGGAGCCCCTGTCACTTTCTCAGCACCGCAGGAGACAGAGGCTGTTCTATGTACTTGGCAGTCGGTTGAGGATGGGGAACACAGTTCCATTTCTTAGAGCCACCTTTTACATGCCAGTTAAGGTACATTATTTGGCCCTCTCCCCATTTTATTTCAGCTTTCTCATGGCTACAAAGGATGTAATAATAGTCCTTGTCTAAAATGGAGATTAAATAATACCTATAAAAGACTTAGAATGGTACCTGGACTGTACTGCTCAAATATTCTTTAGCTGTGTTACTATTAAGGAGAGGTCTGTTAAACTGTGAAGAGCTCTTAGGGATGATGTGGATCAGCCGAAGAATGTGGGTGGGTATGGTACATTCAGCAGTGCTTCTCTGGAAATGGGCAGGTGGACAGCCACGTCCTTCCTCATCATGCCCCTTATCTGTTTTTGGGATAAATAGGTAAAGCAGAAGCAGACGGTTGATCAGAGTCCCAATTTTTCCTGATCTAATTATTTGAGATCTCTGTTCACTACTGTGGATTCATATCCTCCATCAGTGAATCATGACCCACAGTGATTGCTTTTGTGTATTTACTGGGCTGATTTCTTTCTATTGCTGTTGTTGGTTTGGTAATGTTATTGTTGAAATGCCTGACTTAGTATTTGAAAATCACATAAAACTATGTCAAAATGGAACAAATAGATGCAATGAGAAGTAGTTCAGGGGTCATGTTCTTCTGGAGGTTTGGAATGGAGATGGTAATGCTTTTTTTGATGATGTTTATTTGGTACTCAGAGCTATTGGTACTTTAAAGGCGAGTCAGTAGTTGAACACACAGTGTTGATGAAATTTTGCAGCAAATAAACTCCGTTTCTTTCATTTTCAAAGAAATACATGTGTTCCTTAGGCTATTTAATCTGTATTCAAAAAGCAAACGAGTTCTTGTTCCTAGGCAAGATGCTGTGATGATTTTAAAAATATTGACAATATTAGATTCTGCTGGTGTTTTTTCGTCTTCAAAATATATAAAACCAAGAAATGGAAACTGTGCAATTGATGCATAATCACTGATACTTAAGTGCTAATTTCAAAATTTGTGTAATTTGTGTGACGGTTGTCATCTTAAGAAATATGGAAACATTTCAAATATTGTTTGCTATGTTTATTTTCTGCACATATTAAAAGCCTTTTGTATAAAATAGTCCTGGAATATCCTGGAAGTGATCAAAATTTAATAGACCATAGAGCATTTGTAGACCAGAAGCTTTAGGATGAAATGCAAACAGCATTAAATGTCTAAATTTATTTTCTTCCAGACTTTCATCTTACAGTGATTTTCTGCAAGAACAGCATTAGAGCCTTGTTCGGAACATTTAATAGAAGCTGTAACAGATAATCACTGACTCTGTAATTAGTCATCTCTACGGAGGTGCTCTTTGAGCCACTGATAAGAATTGGATTGTGTTGCTACATCATGTTTTCATTCTGCTGTCACAACTCAGCCATCCATATTTATAGTCTCCTGGCGCTAAGCTCATTGCCAGTTTAACACAGATGTGAAGAGATACGCATAACCTCCGCCTTCTGATCCCTGATGTTTATTTTAAGGAACTGGCTGAGTAACTTTACAGTGAAGATAATAGTATTAGGTACCTTAGTGACAAAGCTTAATAGAAGATTAATTTGGTTTGTACATAAAGTATGTATATATTTATGCACAAAATACAGACACACAAAAGAAACATAGTTAAATGTAAAATTCAACCAAAACTTTTATAGACATTTCTGATTTTTGGGTACTATAACAAAATACCACATTATTTTTTATTTTCTTTTCAGGGGAAACTGTTACGTATCATATGAATAACAAACTCTTGCCCTTTTTTCTGTTGAAGGGAAGTTAGATTTTACAATGCAAATGACATTGACTGCAATCCATTTCTCCGTTATATTCTTTTTTTATCCTTGTATGTTATTTTATATTGGAACAAATATTTCTGTGTGGTTGAACTGCACACGTGTTGGTTGAGCTCCTTCTTTGACCCAAGCTCTGGGGAAAGCAGAGTGTGATCAAGTGCCCTGCAGTTTCCCAGAGCTGTGTGTCTCTGAAGTGGGTGAGGAGGCTTTCACCAAGGGATCTGTCTTCATGAGAGAGGTGGCATTCAAGCCTGTGCCTAGAGAATGGGTGGGGTTTTAACAAAAGGTAACAGGGGGAGTCATCCCGGGTGAGAAGTCCAGGGAGGCGGGGAAGTGTAAAACATGTTGTGATTTCACTGGATCCAAGGGTGTTTTCAGCTGAAATGGAGAAATTCAACCACAGAGATGGGTGATGGCCACAGCTTGAAGGTCTTTGAAACCTGTTGAAGAGTTAGGGTTTTAATCTGTGAAAGTTAGAGATGTTTACTGAACAAGGGAATGGTGATCTGGTAGGACACATTGCCTTTCTGATTATAGGTAATAATATACATGCCTTATTTGCCCCCCTAAAAATGTACCGGCAATTTGGAAATACTATTTGCAATCTATAATACTTATGTTTTTCCCATATAATTAAAGTTATTAGTTCTGTTTACTATATTTTGATGCAAAACTATGAAATATAAAAATTGACTCCAAGGGGGAAAAAGTACCCTGGAAAAGAATTTTACAAATTTTACCATGAAAATGTATAAATCCATGAAGAGAAACAGATCGGGGGGAGAATGGATTGTATAAGTAAGTGTTCAGCTATTTAAAATTGTTTGATGATTTTACATAAATAAAACTTTGGTATGGAAATGAATAGCTCATGGTTCCTATCCCACAGGGGTGATGCATTTTAATTTGTATAAAATAGCTGGAATTGACAGACTGTCAGACTTTATAAACATTGTTGTCAAGGGGGGACTAGTTATAAATGTCTCTTTTTAACTTCTAGTTAGTAAAACCCAAATTCCGGTGCTTACATGGTTCTCTGGCTCTTACAGAAGGTGTCTGTCAATCAACCAGTCATGCGCCTTGCTCAGTTCTCGAAGTCTGAATGTGTTATGTACCTTCTAGTATGTTTTATTGTTTGGGCTAGTTTGCTTTAGTGCATTTATGATAAATTTCTTCCCCCAAACTTTTTAATATAAAATTTTTGTAAAATGAAAGTTAAAATACAAGTACCACAATCATCTGTATACCTAAACCTAGATTTGGCAATTATTCCTATAATAATTCTTCAATAAACTCCTTTAAAAGTGAATTGAATGATGCCCCATGATCATATCAATGTACACAGCTATGATTTAATAAAAAAAAAGTGAATTGACACTTGGTAAATACTATTTGTTCCCCATCTTAACATTAAGTAGAGCATTTGGCTGATGATCGTGGAAAAAACATGAAGGGTTTGCTTAATTAACTGAGCTTAGTTAGATATCAGTTAGACACATGCAGCCCAACAACTGTTTATCTTAAAGGTAGTTCAAATGTAAACATTTTGTGAAAATTTTTCCTCTTAATGTACTCAAATTTGTACCTTTTAACTCTAACTTCAACTTATGCAAAGATACTTCATAAATATTTTTATAGGAAACATTTTAAAATGGCAGGAGCTATAGAAAAATTTAAACTATGTAGTTGGTACTATATAACATTTTTAATCAGAGTATCAGAAAATTACAAGAATATCTGTAGTGGGAATTAGGACTGTGTATTTTACGTTCTACAAATGAGTATATTTAGATCTACACAGATACATATAATCTTACGATTCATGGATAGTTCATTTAAAATAGTAGATAACAGTTTTCTGACTTTATCTAATCAGCCTCATCAGTAGGCTAACTATTGTAGGCACCATGAACGTTTTAAGTTTACCTTCTAGTTCATGCACATATAAACACAATAGGCCCTCCATAGTTGATCACTTCCTTACATTGACCAACTCTTTAAGTTGACCTAATTTTCATAGATTGGACGTGCAGCACATGTACGTATCAGTACAGTAGACCTGGTTCCTTATGCTGACCACCTCTGTATGTTGACCAGTTTGTCACAGTCCCTTGGGTGGTCATCTCACAGAGGTTCTCTTGTAATTTAATATTCACAAACATGAATCTCAACTTTTTTCTCATGAGGCATATTGGTTTTAAGCTTTTCCTTTAATTTATCATAAATTACTCTTCTGCTTTCAAGATTATGCCAGTTGCCCAGATGGCAGCAGGTTGTAGACAGGAGTGATGAGTAGACTAGAAAAACTAAAGTAGTGCTTGAAGGGTGAGTCCAGTGAAACTGGAGGAAAGGAAGTCAAGGCAGGGCACACAGGAAGGACAAGAGCTTGTGCACTGTGGGAGTCAAGTGCACTTTGATGAAAGGGAACTGGGAAGACACTAGAGGGCAAGATGTGGGGAGAGGCCCTACAGGAAGCCAGCCTGCAGGGGTGAAGACGCGGGGCTATGCAGGTCACAACAGCTGGGGCATGGGGACACAGCAGCCAGAGAGCGCCGCCTGACACTGTCCATGCTTGTTTACTCTGACAGATTAGCCAGGGGCTGTAAGTAGAGATAAAAGAAGGGTGTTCCTGATGCAGTTTCAGAGTCAGAGTACCTTGGTGTAGTCTCAGTGAGCTCCTGTAGACTGCTACTCACGGCCAGGGCTCTGGTCAGTAAGAACAGCTTGGACATCCTGAAATGTCCTGTGTGCTAACAGGGAAGTGCGAACTGTGTCTGGTGTTCTTTAAACACAGAAATTGGACCCGTTTTCTTGAATAAAAGAGCCTGGTGATCAGAAAGCTATGTCTTAAGTTGCATGCAAGTCTGGGCAGGGCTTCCTCTTTCTAAAATAAAGAGACTAGTTGCCAGTTCACGTATCTATTGTGCTTCTGTTTCAAGGAGGAAAAGAATGCTTATTCCATACAGTCAAAAGAGTAGCATGTTTCCAAAGGGAAACATTGTTTTTCCTAAAAAATAGTTTAAATTTCCAACTCTAGCATGCAGAGAGATGGGTTATAATCACTTTGTTTCATATAAAGAAACTCGCTTTGCATGGCTCTTGTAAACACACAGCATGTGAGAACTTAGGGGTACTTAAGCTTTTTTCCTAAGTGCCTTTAGCTGGTCCCTTGGTCAGTTTCTCTCTGCATTGATCTGTCTTGTGCTCTAGAAAACATTTTACATATTTAAATAGCCAACTTTTCTCTGCCTTCCTTTTATTCGGTGTGGCTTTTCCATGCAGGATTCATCTGACACATAAAGTCTAGGATTCATAATATTCTCTGGAAATAAGTTCAAGATAAGACAGCCTCGTACTACTTTTGAATGAATGAGTTTTTAACAGCTCACTAAATGTTTATTGATCACTTAAATGTGCCAGGAATCTTTCAAGACATTGAATAGAATACTCAAGATACCTGCCTTGATGGAGATTACATTCTATAGAATGAGACTGACAATAAACAAAAATACTGTATGTAGATATATCAGTACAATGTGTTAGAAGGTGATAATTCTAAAAGGAGGGGAAATAGAGTCAAGCAAGGGGGACTGGGAATGTGGGGACAGTGGGAGCCAGTGTGCAGGGTCTGTCTGCAAATTTAAATAGTGTAGTCAAGGCAGGCATCATGAAGAGGGTGACGTGTGAGCTGAAACATGAAGGAGGTGAGGACCCCTTAAGTATCTGGAAGAAGAGAGTCCAAGGCAAAGGAAATGGCTGGGGCAAAGGCCTGATGTATCTGCGCAATAGCAAACAGACCAGCGTGCTACAGTGGAGTGGGCCAGGAGGAGAGCAGGAGGCGGCGAGAATAGAGAGGGAGCAGAGGCAGGTCATGCAGGACCACAAGGCCACTGTGGAGACTCTGAGCATTTGAGGAGCCACTGGAAAATTGTAAAGAGAGAAGTGACATGATTGTTTCAAAAGCTTCCCTCTGACTCACACTGAAAATATATTAGAGAGCTGAGGATAGGACTGGGCAGACCAGATTGATGTCTAAAGAAATAAATAATCCGCGGGTGTGAGGCTAGTCCCTCCGACCAGGCAAGGGGACACATTCTGGATAGCCTCTAAAGGCAGAGCCACCAGGATTCTCTGAGCCCCTGGAAGCAGCCTGTATGAGAAAGGCAATCCCCCAGTTGGCTCAGAGGTTTTTTGCCTGAGCAACTGGAAGTCCGCAGGAGAAGGTTTGGGAGTAGGGGTGATATGGGCATTCCATGTTGGCCATGTTGAGGTTGAGATGTCTCTGGGACAGCTTGACATACGTCTGCATCTTGCGAAGAGGTCTGGACTGGAGATGGAAATTTGGGAGTAGTCAGCTTATGGATAATAGGTATTTAAAATGGAGAAATAAGTATTTTTCTTAGAAATTCTATTTTTATTCTAAGATTCAATGTTTAGAAATTATTTCCCACATATTTAAAAACACTTAGCAATGAGCTTACAGAGTAATAGGTATTTGTATCAGTGCTAGGAATAGAAGCAAGCGATAGAAAAACGTGCCAAGTCTGACATAGCAACTTAATATATTTTAATATGTTGGGAATAAAATCCAGAAGTCTTTACTTCTGGGCTGTTCTCATTAGACCTTGCTGCTTTAGCATCCAAGAATCTATATCAAGGAGAGAACTGATCTGAAACAGGTTTTTTGGTGTGTGATGGAGTAAAAATAAGAATTTGTTTCATCCTCTGAGGCAGGAGAAGTCTGGCCTGCCCACTGAGAGGGTGAGAAGGGGTCTGGTGAGGGGTTAACAGCTTGGCTGGATGTCTGACAAGTGATCTTGGTCATCTCAATACCCAAATGAGTCACAGGCCTTCCAGGAAGCTTCCTGGAGGCCTATCTCTAAGGGATTAAAACATCACTGGATACGCACAGGCTACCAATGAGTTCAAATAACAATGCTACACTAGACTGGCAGAGCTTTTGTTTTGCTGGGTGGGTTGTACCCATTTGGGACAAGAGCTGAGTCTCTGAGGGGCTGCCAAGGAAAGAGTGAGAGCTGCCTGTTGTTCTCGTTCTCGGCCCATCTCCAAGAGTGGTTGGCTTCTGTTTTTAATAAACCCTGAGCAGGTACTTGAAGAATATCCTTTGGAAGGGAAAACAAATTAATAACAAGCTGGAGATACTTGTTCTGGATGCACTGAGATCACAGCTTAGACTTGGTAAGGACCATAGTCAGAGGGGAAGTGGCGGTGGGGAGGGTGGAGGCAGATGTAGGACTCAGATGTAGGACTCAGATGTGGGCAGTTCAGTAACCCTACGTGCCTAGGCCCTGGGAGGTAGATGCCCAGAAATTTGTGGGGACTCCTGGTCTCAGGAATTGAAGGAGCTCTGGGTCTGAGAGAGGACAGGAAAGGGGGAGGGGGGAAAAGGAAGAAAAGAAGGAGGAGGAAAAGGAGGAGAGAGAGATACTAGTTCTTACAACAGACCTCACAGTATTATTATTCCCTTCTGTGAATGAAGAATCTGAGACTCCCTCAAGGTCACCTACTGATCAGAGGTGGATAGATAGGTGGGATTCAAATTCAGGTTTGCCTCCCTTCCAGACCTGTGAAACTCTAATCTCCTTCCACCCCACCCCAGAATTTGGGAAATAGGAACCAGAGCAAAAGCAGAAAGGAATAGGGCAACACCCCTAAGCCTGTACACCAGTACAGCATTGCTGTCTCTGAAAGCTGCTTGGGGTGGTGTGAGCTGAGGGGACTCCATGGGGCCACGATGAGGCTCTGCAGATTGGGTGTGATCTGCTGTGAAGGATGATCTGAGACACAATATTAAAGTCTCATGGTCACTATGGTGAATCTAATAGGAATTAAATTAATTTTAAACCCTACTTGGAGCACTGAAGCAATTCAAGCACGTTCTGTCTTGGTTAACTTGAACTCATGTTTCAAAGGGAGGAAGCATTCCCAGAACCAGTTGTGGGAATCTGAGATCAACAAAACAGGGTGGGCGACAGACAATTAGATAATTACCCCGTAGATGTGGAAATCAAGACTGAGAGAGATGAGGTGGTTTACTCAAGAACACCCAGCCAGCAGGTAGCAGATGATGGCCCAGCGTCCAGGGCTCATCCTTCTTACCCTGAGGCTTGTCTGCCATATCCTAGAGGACATCTCCCAAGAGCCTTTGACTCTCCTTCTAATAACCACGATACAAACTCCTGATGCTTTCCTTTCCTTTTTCTTTAAATATTCTTCCTCCATGTGAATAATCTGGGGAGGGAGCGATTGAACAAGGATTTGGCAGTGATCTCTTTGCCACTTTGGGATCTGGGCTGAGCAGAGGGAAAAATAGGGGAGAACCCACATAAACAACATCAGAACATTTTAAGATGATAAATGGTGCTGGCCAAGGTTCTTAAATGGCCGTAAATTCCTCATTTGTGTGCTAGAAGAAATAATTGCACCCCTGCTGTGCTTTTTTCAGTTAAATGAGATAATACATGTAAATTCCTTAACTAGGTGCCCAGGGGAGTGGTTTACATGTGGATTACATGTCAGTACTCAAAAGTATTAGTTATTATTTCTTGTTAAAGAATGGTAAGGTAATTTGTTCTAAAATCCAGTCCCATTTGGGGGTTAACATAGTATCATGGTATCAGACACCTTATATATGTATCTTGTTTTATGGTTTATAACATGAATGTTCCAGACCATTCAGCTTCGTTCAATGGATTTCCTGGAGTTCAATTTAAAAATTGTCTTCAAAGTTTATGTGACTCTGGCCATCCTCCTTTTTTTTTTTTAATTGTTGGGGATTCATTGAGGGTACAATAAGCCAGGTTACACTGATTGCATTTGTTAGGTAAAGTCCCTCTTGCAATCATGTCTTGCCCCCAGAAGGTGTGGCACACACCAAGGCCCCATCCCTCTCCCTCCTTCCCTCTCTCTGCTTTTCCTTCCCCACCCCATGACCTTAATTGTCATTCAGTGTCCTCATATCAAAATTGAGTACATAGGATTCATGCTTCTCCATTCTTGTGATGCTTTACTAAGAATAATGTCTTCCACTTCCATCCAGGTTAATACGAAGGATGTAAAGTCTCCATTTTTTTTAATAGCTGCATAGTATTCTATGGTATACATATACCACAGCTTGTTAATCCATTCCTGAGTTGTTGGGCATTTAGGCCGTCTCCACATTTTGGCGATTGTAAATTGAGCTGCAATAAACAGTCTAGTACAAGTGTCTTTATGATAAAAGAATTTTTTTTCCTTCTGGGTAGATGCCCAGTAATGGGATTGCAGGATCAAATGGGAGGTCTAGCTTGAGTGCTTTGAGGTTTCTCCATACTTCCTTCCAGAAAGGTTGTACTAGTTTGCAGTCCCACCAGCAGTGTAAAAGTGTTCCCTTCTCTCCACATCCACACCAGCATCTGCAGTTTTGAGATTTTTGTGATGTGGGCCATTCTCACTGGGGTTAGATGGTATCTCAGGGTGGTTTTGATTTGCATTTCTCTAATATATAGAGATGATGAACATTTTTTCATGCGTTTGTTAGCCATTCGTCTGTCTTCTTTGGAGAAGGTTCTATTCATGTCTCTTGCCCATCGATATATGGGATTGTTGGCTTTTTTCATGTGGATTAATTTGAGTTCTCTATAGATCCTAGTTATCAAGCTTTTGTCTGATTGAAAATATGCAAATATCCTTTCCCATTGTGTAGGTTGTCTCTTTGCTTTGGTTGTTGTTTCCTTGGCTGTACAGAAGCTTTTCAGTTTAATGAAGTCCCATTTGTTTATTTTTGTTGTTGTTGCAATTGCCATGGCCGTCTTCTTCATTAAGTCTTTCACAAGGCCAATGTTACCTCCCCCTGCCTGCTTCCTGCAAATGGCATCATATTGGCCTTATAAAACCTATGCAGGAAAAAATTTATCATGTCAAGCAGGAAATTATGATCAATTTTTAAGATGGTGAGCAAGAAAAATGTTAAAAACCCAAACCTGAGTCGCATACAGATACACTTAATTTGACCCTTTTCTTCCCAGGAACATCCCATTTTTTTGGTTATGGAACCATTTGGACCCCTCCTGTAGACTTTGTTCTAAGACTTAAAGCATGCAGTGGCCTTGGGCGGCGCCTGTGGCTCAGTGAGTAGGCGCCGGCCCCATATGCCGAGGGTGGCGGATTCAGGCCCAGCCCTGGCCAAACTGCAACAAAAAAATAGCCGGGCGTTGTGGCAGGCGCCTGTAGTCCCAGCTTCTCGGAAGGCTGAGACAAGAGAATCACCTAAGCCCAGGAGTTAGAGGTTGCTGTGAGCCGTGTGACACCACGGCACTCTACCTGAGGGCAGTACAGTGAGATTCTGTCTCTACAAAAAAAAAAAAAAAAAAAAAAAAAGCATGCAGTGGCCTTCACAAGAAGAAAAGGGCTGCCCTCATGCAAATTAGTCTGTTTATGTTGGAAACCTTCAGGGAATTTACCTGTGAAATGGAGACTCACAATAAGAAATACAGCACATCTTACTGTTCCGCTTTCAGCCAGTGTAATATTGTTTCCCACAGCATGGAATGCTTAAAAAAAAGTGTTTCATCCCAGCGCCAAACCTCCAGCCATGGCTTTGACTGCCTTCAGGGGTGGTAATGGAAGTGGGGAACCATCTTTTCAATTCTGTATTATTTTCAGATTATTTTCCACCTACCTGGAAATGTGTAAATGAATGCAGAAAGGTTGAACTGAGATACTAAATTTAGGACAGGCAATTATAGACGCTGGAGTTCTGAGCTTCCTTTTGCTCCTCTGTAATTTCTGGCGTAAAAATACTAAGTGTGGATAGTGTAAAAATAATTTGTTAATAATGAGCAAAGATCGTTTTGACAATGTCTGACATTTCAGAAATCTTCTGCATTGTTCTGACTGTATTAATTGACACTTCTTTCTTTTCTTTTCCTTATCTATCAGTGACAATTTCAACAAGCACCTTCTTTGACGGCTTGCTGGTGACAGGGCTGTACATGTCCACAAGTGTCCAGGCTTCACAGAGCATTGCAGGTTCCAGTGCCTTTGGATTTGGTAAGCTGCCCTGACAAAAGAAACCAGTAATAGTGGCTATTTTATGCAGTTGTAGGTCTTATTTTTTGAAATTATCTCTTTTAAAAGTAATGAAAATTGACTACTTCAGAGAAAATAATCTGAAGTGACTTGTGTGTATTTGCTTGAAGCTGGGCGAATTGAAGTAAGTCCTGCAAATGTGCAGCCAGCTTTGATCATGATGAGCTTTCTCTATCTTTCTACACCTTCCGCCACTGTTATTCTGGTCCTGTGGGGTTCACGTAAATTTCTGGGTTCCTTCACCAAGGCTGCTGGAATTAGCTCTGATGCCCATGCGATCTTTCAGTAATCTGTTCTCATAAATAGTAAATAAAAAGTGTACATGTCAAGTTTGACAAGTAATCATTGTATAAAACAGAAGATAGCAGTGGTTGTTAAAATGATTGAAGTCTATGAGTATTCATAAAAGAATGCTATTTAATGTTTAAGATATTTATTTGGAGTCTTTATCTTTAAATCAGAGACCTGTCAGGTTACTTATTGGAGAGGCAGAAGACCACATGGTAGCCATTAATCCCAGAGGATTCTCAATTTGGAAATCTCTGGTTTACTCATAACGCTATCAACATGCCAAGCTGGGATTAAGTCAACCTTTCACAGCATCAAAAAATGCAAATATAACATATCAGTTTATGTAAGACATGAAATTATTGATCTTTCTCTCAAATTGGAAAACTATACATGACTTCATAGACATTAAAAGGATAGAATTGTATTATCAAAGGCAGGTGTATGTTCAGTCTTTTTTCCTGTTGTATTTATAAATGGTTTTATAAATTTATAAATGGAAATAAATGGTTTTTACCTGTTTTTTTTGTATGTGAAAGAGCCCCCTGCTCTGTGTCGAGTCCCAGCAGTAGCTCTGCCCAGGTGACTCATTGGCTATGTTGATGCTGCCTTCTCTCTCTGTTTGCCCCAGATGAGGTCCACAGCCCTAGGGCTTAAAGGAGCCTCAAAGTCATTTAATTCCTAAGTCTTAGACTATGAGAATTAAGTCCCATAGTTTTAGACTATGAGAATTTACCTATATTTAAAAATTCATAGATGAGATTTTATAATGTTTTGGTAACGACTTCTAGGTCTAAACCTCAGGGAAAAAATTTTCTCTTATGTCTAAAAATACCACATCTTCAGACCCACTCTTCTTACGCGCTGTAGAGATGAAGAGTCAGGTTACGATCGTGTATAAATGCGTAAGTATATTGCATACTATCTGTTTTGTTTTAAGTAGGGCTGTCAGATTTAGCAAATAAAATACATTACAGTGGGTTAAACTTAAATTTTAGATAAACCACTAAATTTTGTAGTATAAGCATGTAATATTTGGAATAAGAACTCTTGGGCTCCACCATAGCCCGGTTAAATCAAACCTCTGGAGCCGGGCCTGGGAATTGGTAACTTTTAAAGCTCTCCAGTTGGTTCCCAGTCCAGTAACATCAGCAACTCTGGGAAGTTGTAATTGCAGTGTTCGGGGCCTCACTACTGACATGGTGATCAGTAGAGGGTGGGACCCACTGGCCATTTATTTAATACTCCAGGTGATGTTGATACATGCTGAAGTGTGACTAATTCTAGTAGAAAGACAAATATCGATGAAATGATCAGGTAAGTGGGGCTGACAAATACACTGAATGCTGGGAAAGGGTCTCACAAGGAAACTAGACCTAGTCTTAGGTAAGGTGGGGTGTACTTTGGAAAGGTTTTCCTGAGGAAATGGTATCGGAGTGGAGATCTGAAGGAGCAGGAATTATTTGGCTAAAGGCCTGTGAAAGGCAGGGCATAGCATGCCCAAAGGAAAGAAGGGCAGTGCAAAGGCTTAGAGTGGGAACAGGCTGGCCGTATCCTAGATAAAGGAAGGGACACTGGTGTGGCTGGGCCTGGAATCCAGAGGGAAAATGATAACTATGGTTGGATAAGAGACCAGGAACAGACTATTTGGGATGTTGTAAGATTTGGGTCTTCATTCCAAGAGCAAGGAAAGCCATTGAGAAATGTAGGCTGAGGAGTGACTTGAATAGCCTTTGATTTTGAAGAAATCACTCTGGGGTCAGTACTGAGAACAAATTGTAATGGATGCCGAAAACAGTTCTGAAGTGTAATTAATCTGTACTATGTTGGTGGAGATGATTTGAGAGAACTTGGCTGAATTAAGTAACTATCATTTGTTAATTTGGGGGCTTTAAGGAAAGTCATTAAAGATCATTCACAAGTATGTTACAAGTACATTTGAAGGAACATATAAAATATATGTATCATATTGTCTCCAATTTTAGCTGGAAAGACAAACACAACACTAATAACAAAATTGTTAAGCATGATTTAAGAAACCCAGGCATCAAGACATTTTTTACAGTGACTTTGAAAGATACGAAAAATCAATTTTTAGTTGAATTATTATCTATTTTGGGGAGCTGAAATTGCACTTAGGCTTCCCATCACTGTCAATCCTGTATCCTTGGTTTAATGGTCCAAAGAGGCTTCCGAATATAAACAGAGTCCATTGATGATAGTTTGACTTCCACAGCCAAGTGCTCAGGTCTTGAACTAGATATTTTCCTTTTTTATAGAACATAATTTTTATATGGATGGATAGGTCGATTCCAATAATATCCTAATAATTGTATGCTTGTTTATGTGATACTGATAAATAACTTTAAAATGAAATTTAATAGTATGCCTGAATATTACATAGCAGAGTTAATCTTCATAAATAATGTTTAGAATGGAAAGCAGGAGGTTAAATGTCTTTTTAGATAAAATGGTCACTTTTGAAGTAAACTGTATTGTTCTTTGGTATTTGATTTAAATTAAACATATTCTTTAGAATATAAGAACAAAATAAAAAAGATTTAATTTGTTTAGGGTACAGGTAGAAAAGTAGGGGAAACTTATAGAAGGTAAAATTCAAAAGAATTGCTGCTTTTTGGTAGTTTAGAATTTATATGAGAATCAGGCTGAAGTAATATGGCATTCTTTGACCTAGAACAAAAGAGTTATTGAACACTGACTCCATTGTTAATCTCTGACCTTTTTAATGGAATGTTAAGCAAACCTAGTTTGGCATTTTTCCAAATTCTAGCATGATTGTGATATATTTAGCTGTGACAGTAAGGCAAAATAAAGTATATGATTGAGTCGAAATAGGTACTTTGGAAAGTTTTTTTTCTAGAGTTGTTTGAATTGTACTAATTATACTATGGTTACAGCCACTCTCTTTTGAATATAAAACGTGTATATGACCATCCAAAATAAGTCCATAATTATTCTTAAGATACTGTGGTAGGAATGTAATTGCACTAACGTAAGTACAGCTTTTTATGCAAAACCAGAATTCTATAAAATGCATGCCTCACCGACCAAAAATAGACAAATGCCTAATAGCCAGAAATACATTAAAACAATAGCTATGCAAAAAAATGACTGTAAGCCAGCAATGTCTGATTTGAAATGCCTCATTTTGCTTGTCAATATAAGAAAACATGCTGCCCTAGGAAAGTGTGATGTTTAATTATGGATATCTCTTTGTGTGTCCCAGAAAAAAAATGCTTCTCTCTTGTCTTTGGCTTTGAATTCCAGCTCAATCATGTA